>NW_006913315.1:0-167002 GCF_000281105.1 Coniosporium apollinis CBS 100218 | reverse complement strand
GAGCTATTAAGCTACTAAGCTACTTAAACTACTAAGCTATATAGAACTTTAAGTCTAAGCTTTATCTATCTAACTCTATCTATCTAGCTCTATCTATCTAGCTCTATCTATCTAGTTTTAACTACTACTATATATAGAAATAATTTAGCTATATACCTATAGAACTTATAAAAAAATAAGTTTAAATCGCTTAATTTTTAAAAACGTGAATATTCTATCTCTACTAGCTAGGGGGTGAAAATTAAGCGAGAAACTAAACTCTAAGACTTTTTAGAATTAAACTACTTATTAAGCAACTTAGTAGCTCTAAGTATCCTGTAAATTCTAAGAATTCTAAGAAGCTTAAGAACACTAAGTATATAAGGTATCTAGAGCTATCTCTAAGCTAGATATAGCTAAATCTAATCTAGCTTAGAGATAGCTCTAAAGACCTACTAGTAAAGTCTAATAGCTTAGAGCTAACTCTAAGTAATTAGAGTTACCCAAACTATATGCTAGTAGCTTAAAGCTTATTAAGCTATAGAATGAAACACTAATAAAGTATAATAGCTATGATATAGTCTAAAGTATCTATTTCTACTATTACTAGCTTATTCTAGTTGAAGTACTATAGAATTAGTATAGTAGTAAAAGCGTGGTTTAACTTATAGAGAATATACTTATAATTAGAACCCTAAAAGAATAACCGGTTCTTTTATATAAAGCTAGTAAAAGAGACAATAATCTTAGTGAAATTATAAATAAAGTAATAGTAGAAGTTTATAAAACCTAGAAAGCTTTAGATATATTTTAGGTTTTAAGACTAGAGCTAGTCTTATATAATAGAGACCCTTATTCAGTCTATCTTAGTACTCTTAGTGAAAATAATCAGTTCTAAGTATTTAATCTTCTAGATATAAAACATATATTTCTTAATATTAACTTATAGACCGGCTTCTCTTAAACGGAGTAGTATCTTCTAGATATACTCTTTATACTTACTTAGAATATTACTATAGACTAGTATATTATTAATATAGGCGGTATAAAACTAGTCTAGATACTTTTAGAGAATAGTATTATTAAAGAGAAGAGATTAGATAGACTAAGAATACTAGTAGATATAACTTTGTTTCTTAGAATAGCACAAGCTATTACTCTCTAAGACAAGCTAGAGTAGAGTGCTTTGTTCTATATTCGCTAAGCTCTCTCTAGACTATTCTAATCTAATTAACTGCGGCCTATTCTATATAACTTATATAGAAGATTTAACTACTATATTCTAATTACATTATATTATAGTCTAATCGCTTATAAGCTAATTGGTAGAGGTTTATAATAGTTATTTATATAGTATTAAAAGTATAAAAGTATATTAAATAGACTAAAGAGTATTATAAGATATTTATAGAGGCTATATGTCATGACTCGGCTAGAGGAGAGCCTTAGCATAGTATTAAGCCATATTGCATCTAGCTTGTTACTAAGCTGAATGTTATAACCCCGCCTTCTTAGCATTCTTCCTATATCTATAGATACCCACCGTCTAATAGACGGTAGGCTTTAGTCTTTGCACATACTACAAGATACTATTTCTTAACTACCGTAGAATATATCTTACTACTAGTAATTGCCTAGCTTGATGCCATCGAGCTACTAGCTACTTACGTGAATATATTAACCTACTAGCCTGTAGATCCTGCTAAGAGAATTCAGGTTATTGACACTATAGTAGGTGTAAAAAACTATTAGCTATATACTATTCTTTATAATATAGAGCTTATTAAAAGAAATAATAAAATTAAGCTTAGTAAAATGCTTTACTACTGATAATTGCGAGTAGAGATCTTCTAGATAAAAGAAATTAGGTACTTATTTTTAGCTATAATTATATTAAGTCTATAATAGTCTATATAGAACTAGAAGCTTATATCTAGTTTTTAGATAAAGAGAATAGAAAAAGTAGCTAGATTATAACTAAATTAGATAAAGCTCTTAGTAAGATAATTCTCTAGATGCTTCTTTAAGATAAGAAGCTTCTTCTAGAATATTCTATAGAAAGACCTAGTAGGAGGCTCTATTGCTAGTTATAGTTGAATATAGTATTTATAGAAATAATAGAATAATAGTTAGTTTAAAGAATATTTTAAAAAATATCTAGGAATTTATAAAACTATAGAGATAGAATAGTAGTAGAGTCTAAAATTTTTCTAGAGGCAAAAGCCTTTTTAATATCTTTTATTATAATAGTAGAGAGTTAATAGCTAGTTTTTTTAGTACTTACTAGATAAGCAAAGAGTATAGTACTAATTATATAGATATCTAGAGCCTTTTATAGAGGTAAATTAAGATTAAGTAGCTCTATAGCTCTCTTCTAAGGGATAATAATAGAATCTAGATAGATATAGAGAATAGTGTTTCTATTAGAGAGTACTAATAGTTATTAGTTAGTATTGAGTATAGTATAGTAAGCTAGTAGCTAGAATTATTTATGAATTACTAAAAAGTAACTAAAATAAATAATAAAGAGAGTAGAAATCTATTCAAATAACTCTACTAAGAACTTAACTTAGATAAAATAGGTAATATTACTAGTAATAGAGCATCTATTAATAACTTTAAGAGCAATACGGAAACTAATAGAAAGGAAATAAATGCTGAGGTTTTTTATATAAGTTTAGTTAATAAAAGTAGTACTAGATACTCTAGTATTAATAAGAGCGATAGACTTATATTTATTAAAACTAGTAACTAAGATATAGTTAATTATAAAATATTTATCTTTATTAAAGTCTTACTAAAGTCTTACTAAAGTAACTAGGAGATTATAAGAAAGAGAATCTCAATTCTATAAATAACTTATAGTAGAAACTAAATTCTCTAAATAAACTAGATTATTAGATAGAGTAGTAGAAGATAGGATACTAGAGATAGAACTAAAGTTAATAGTATATATAGATATATAAGATTTCTTTAGATAGTTATAAACTATATAGTTACTACTATAATAGAGGCACTTATTATTATTAAAACGCTATTGTTTTATTCTAGATACAAAGAAGTTTTACTAGATGCAATTTACTATAAGATCTATAGAATTGCTATAAGTATAAGATATAGAAGTAGATTATAGTATAATTAGTATAGTATAAGAAGTAAGTAAAGTAGTAGAGAGAGTAGCAGCTAAATAAAAGATACTAATTATAGAGAGTAGAGCTAGAGAGATACGCTTTTAGAAGAATAAAGTACTAGTAAAAGCTCTAGCTATAGCGTATAGGCCTCTATTAATATACTAGTAGATTTAAAAGAGGTAAAGTACCTTATACTCTTAGTTTCTTAGCTTATAAGGGCGTTCTAAATCTTAATTAACACGCTTAAGTAAAGCATAGACTTCTTTCTATTATTATTATACCTAGTATTATTAATATAATATTAGAACTTAGTAGCAAAGAAGATAAAGTCGCAGTTCTTTTAGTAAAGTTTAGTAATTTTAGCTTAAGCTATTACTTTTAGGTTTAGATTGCTAAAGAATAGTTTAAGTTACTTAATTAACTATGTAATAAATCTAAACTTAAGTATACTATCTAAATAGAAATATAGAAGAAAAAGTACTTATATAGTATCTTTAAGATAATAAGATAGATATAAGATTTAGGTAGTTTTAGTAAAGTATTAATTAGTATTAGTATAGAGTTTTATATAGATATTTATACTAAATAAACAGAGAGTAGTATAGTTAGAATTAAAAAATAGCTTAGAGTTAGAAAGCATCTCTAACTTCTTAGATATAGTAATATTTAGATAAATAGCTTAGATAGTAAATTAAGAGATATACTAGATTACTTTAGAGTATATAATAATTGTAGTATTAAGCTATTATGTAAAGTCTTTAACTTGTTCTTTAAAGGTACTACTATATATATATATTCTATTAAATAAGTTTAAGAGATAATAGATGAAGTTATACTAGAAATTAGAGTGCTTTAAGATTACTTTAGTAAGTATAATAGATATTTAGATATTTAAAAGAAGTTATAGAGAGTTAGAAACACTATCTATAGGCGTAGATATATTAGTAGAAGTAGAGAAAATTATAGTAGACTATAGTAAAGGTGATAATAAGAGATAATTAGTAGATATAACGTAATATTATAATATAGAAAGACTTAATATAGAGACTTAATTAATTAAATTAACATATAAGATATTATATAAGATTTAGAAGATACGGTAAGCTTAATGAAAAGAAAATCCTTTATATAGAGTATATAAATCTAGAATAATAGATAGTTGAGTAGAAAACTAAATTCTACTAAACTTCTATTATATAGATGTAATAGCTATATACTCTCGCTTAGCTAGTATATTACTAGTAGAAAGCCAGAATAAGCCTAGAACTCTCTTTGTATCTTATAGTTAAAGTATATAAATTATATATAGTTTATGTATAGATTATATTACGTAGATATATTATTAATTTAACTTTATAGATAGACTTAGCTCTAGTAAGCTTAGGTATAAGTAGTGCTAAGTACTTACTTGTGGGTAGCCGGAGCTTTTTTCTAGGTGCTTCGAGCTGTACCCTGAATTGCGCTTACGCGTTATTAATCGAGCCGCGTACACCGAGACATGCCGGGTAAACTTCGTATCTCTTATCGTCATACGGATCTTTCTGTTGTCGCAATACGACGATCCTAAAATAGCAATTCAATACCTTCATCAACACCACATCACCGCTATCTACCTGCTTATTCATCTCAGCTCTTACTGTTTGGGCGCACCGATCTCACGGCGCAGCACATTCTAAGCGGGCCCCAGCCTCCAGAGCTGTTAATATTCCAACATTCGTCTCTTCATAGCCACTGCGCCTGCCGACCGCAACCATGACCTAGTAGAGATTCGCGACCGCATGCCCTATCTTATATTAAATCACATCTGCTCCTTAATCGGCCACCGTGTTAGCTTTTACTATCTAGCTTACGATTCCACACGTCTAATCGAGCTCTCCGCATTTAACAGACCCAGCGGCGGCCTTTATAGTAGAACGGCGCTTCTGGTTTGCGGAATCATCGCTGGGAATATTTGGAATGGATAGCTCATAGAAGGGAGGCGGGGGAACAAAGTGTATTTAGATAAGGAGGCCCTGCTAAGGGGTAGAGACTACTTCTTCTATATGCCATAGCCGATACATATCCTAGAGGAGGAACGCTCACGCGGAGCCTACAGATATCCTATTGTCCCCTCCTTCTAGCACTGGTCTTTCCCGCATGACAGCCCTCCGCTAGGATGGAGCTTCAATCCCAACCTCACTGCGAATATCGCCTCCCTTTTTCCAGTCCCTTCGATCTCTAGCGTCTCCTAAGCCGTCCGCGATCGCGACAGAAGCTACCGCCTTAGTAGCTATCAGGACGGGATCGAGCGCGCTTACCTCTGTCCACGTTCTAAGGTATAATGGTTTACATAGCAGGAGATGGACAGGTATAATATCAGCGGATCTCTTATTGGCTTAGGCTTGGTAGATGACACGGTAAATGCCTTAGCGCTTAGGTCGGATATTTACCCTTCGTTCGATGCCGGTAAATTCGTCTTCACGCGTAAGCGGGATTAGTGGGTGTCGCATTTCCTTACACCGACCTCTAATCTAGGCCCCGAGTATCATAACACGGCCGTCGAGATACCGTCTTCCGTTAATCCCGCTTTCCTCCTTGCGCGACTCGCCTGGGCCATCTTTCTAGGCATCCGGAACTTTCTTATTAGAGGGGAGAAGAGACTTGTCACATTAAGGCAGGAGACGGGAAGAGCTTGGGATGTGAAGGAACTCGACCGTGAACATCTATGTTGCGTTCTTGGAATACAGCCGCGCGGACGGAGCAACAGCCCAACAAAGAGACAAAGGGAGGCGGACACTACTAGAGGCGCTACCGATGTCTCAGCGACGGCTTCGAGGAGAGCACGTTTACACCTTGCCGAGTCTCCTCAACCCGCCGAACCGCTTGCACGCACGCAGAGCCCGCCAGCGACCACTCCGGAACTTTGCAATGCAGACGCCGGTCCAACGCCATCGCCCTCCCTACCTTCTGAGCCACCGGCACTCCACGCCAACGGCGAAACCGACGAACGCAGGCGCATCGACGCTCTCCGCCAGAGCGCTCTTAAGGCCCAGCGACCCATTAATCTAGGCCTCCTCTGCTGCGACTACAACGCGGTAGAGGTTGCGAATGCGGCTGGTCTTGAGGGCCCAAGGACATTTGGTGGAGCACATCTTTGTATGGAGTGCTTAGGTGTGGAATACAGAGACGAGGGGGGCTGCGCTCCAACGCCAATTCCTACCATGCGAGACGGTGGATTTGACTTCCCAGCCCCGGATTAAGGCTGCATCGACAGTACGGCAACTCAAGCCCCCTCCGCCGCCGACAGCATGGTCTTTTCCATGGCCACGGACAGCACCCACGTCATCTGGCACGTCCACTTCCGCCGCACCGACGAGGAAGGCTACAACCCCTACAAGATGCGCCAATTCTGGAGCGTCATTCTCTCGACTCTAGACACCTCACGATCTGCACCGCGTCATCTACAACATCCTCAAATGGGGTCGAGAGGTCCGCCTCCCGGCTGTCAAGCACTGCATTGATGAAATCCCACCGTTTGCGTACAGACACCAACAATCCAGACGCTACGGAGGGGCGATGCTTCATTTGGAAATCATTATAGTAAGTGTTAAGGCGAGACTTGTTCATATCTGGCTATGCATGCTAAGCTTGGGTTAGCGTGGCAAGCTGGGTCATATGCAAGCTAAGTACTTTAGCATGTTCAAGAGTTTAGCGGGTTGGTTGGAGTGGAGTGGGATATCGCTGGAACTCCACGAACTATATTCTGGAGTCCCTAGCATCTTTTGATGACCGGGGCGTGAAGTGGGATAGAGTCTTGACATGTGCAATTTGATGTATAAATCTTTAGTCTCAAAATATTACCCGCATCATTTTTTCGACTATCGAATTGATTGATGCTTTTTGAAGCTATAGCTAATACTTCTCTAGATGAAGGAGGCTTTATCGATGAAACAACCTTTAAACGCATATTTCATAAAATCTATCATCTTGTTCTATATATCGATTATCAACCCCAGCATATCTCATCTCGCCACGGAAATGCTCTCCTACTTAATGAATCCCACCAAAGCGTCTACCTAATGCAATGTGTAGCGTTTAGCAGTTCACCACACCAGCCTCAGTCAGCAATTTAGAGCCTGATCACAACCTTGCTCTCCTCGCGTCGGTTGAAGCGAGCATAGTATTCAGGAGCCTCCTCGATGTCTATGATGCTGCTGATAATGAAGCTTGGGTGCGCCCGACCAGAGGTAATCAAAGGCACCAATTCCGACACAACCTGTAGAGGAAGAACGATGCCGCCGTTGGCCGATATTGTCTTCTCGTATGCCTGGCCAATGTTGAAATCCGTCAAAGTAGAGTTGAAGAGACCGACAATGCCCATTCCGCCGCCAGGAGCCGTAACGTTGACCATCTCGCGCAAAGTGAGGGATGAATCGATGGTACCATTGACGGCTTCCGCCTCGAAGCCGACGGCCTCAACGCTTCGCCTCACGCCATTCGGCTCCCTTTCCAAGATCTGCTGGACAGGGTTCCTTTCGTGGTAGTTGATGGGAATGGCACCGATGGAGGCAGCGAGGTCTAGACGATTCTGCACATGATCGACGGAGTAGACACGAGAAGCGCCACGAAGAACAGCAGAGTAAGCAGCAAGTAGACCAACTGGGCCAGCACCGAAGCTAGCAACAGTGTCTCCTGGTTTGAACCCAGAGAAGGTTACACCAGACCAAGCAGTGGAGAAAATGCCGGAAACGAAGAGGTAGTCGAGCAGCGTTTCGAAAGTGGTAGTTTCGTTGACGGGCACGGGAATCAAAGAGTTATCGGCAAAAGGAATCCTAGCGTATTCGGCTAGAAGAAAGGGCATAGTTAGTAACCAAGATCTAGTTTCATATCAGATGCGTAAGCATCACTTACTCTGCAGACCGGGGAGCGGGCCTCCTCCCTGAAGACCACCGAAGCCCAAGGGCACGACATAGGTGTCCGGCTCAAAAGTATAGCGACCGTTGTCGAGGTTGTCCGGAATGACAACATAGTCGCCGACATTCAAGAACTGTACCGCATCGCCAACCTCAGTCACATAGCCAATGGCTTCGTGACCGTACAGGAATGGCTGATCCTGTGATCCAGACTGAACGTGGTAACTGTGGAGGTCGCTGCCGCAAATCGCTGTGGCGTTCAGGCGGACGATGACGTCCGTTGCATTCTGGATGGTCGGAATAGGTAGGTCGATGACCGAAACATTCAATGCCTGACCCAACTGGGCGACAGCACGCATTATACCAGCCATACTTGAGATGATTGTTGTTCTGAACAGAGAGCGCTTGAAGGAAGTGTGGCTGCTGTTCAAAACCGGACTGGTCTCTCTCTTAAATTATTGTTACTCTTGGCATTGAGTAGAGATTGGTAAGTTGCGTCGTCATATCGCAAAGGTGTCGACACGCAAGTTGATGACATCGTGAATTTGGCGGACCAAGGATAGAGTCTATGTGGAGTCAAGATAACTGTGAAGAGAAGGGTAGGTCGCTGAGGAAGGTTCACCGTTGAATAGGCATGTTTCCGCATTCGGTGATAGCTCCAAACTGCACGCCTTCCGGTTCCGATGCAAATCTTCGGGAATATCCCGGTATCCTCACTTACAGTTCCTGTATGGTCCTCTTCTACATTGGGTGGCCACTTTTTGCTACAAGTTCTTTTGCTACGGATAGCGTCCGACGTGAATACCACCGAGGCTAACAGTGTGGCAGCAAATCACCCGCGACTATCGGAAGATTTTGGCTTACATGAATGAGCGTGATTGGGTCTAGAATGGACACAGCCAAGCCCTCGTCGCAGTGATAGCGATCAGCTAAGTGGATAGGATGCTGTCATTGTATGCAAGCTGCTGACACTCACGTGACACTCTACGTCGCCCCGTTGAAGTAGGGTTGCTCAGTGGCGCGGGATGTGCTTGTTAGCGCCCGCAGTGGACTCGAGTAACCAGCGTTACGGAACGAATGTCGCAAGCAGAGCCAAAAACGCTCTACGCAAACACTGTGCCACGCTTCATGACCTATATAAACCCTGCGTTAGCGCGTTTCAGGCTGTCAGCAGCTTGCATGAACCGCAATGGACGCACAATCACATTGTTTCCTTCTATGGAATACAAAGAGCACGGTTGCTCCGCCCTTGCTATGGCACGATCGGGATCAAGTTTTGCCATTATCGAAATCTAAACATCCTTTTTGCTCTGCAACTTCCATAAAATGCCAGGATCTACGCCAGAGACTCCCATTAACTGTGACGTGGACTTCGACTCTAGCAACGTCGCGGGAAAGACTGCTGTTGTTACAGGAGGTAAGCTACTGCCCACTGGTGCAATCTATGAAGACTTCGCGAGATGGAGTAACCTTCTGCGACCGGGCTCTGACTTGGCGACAGGTGCCAATGGACTTGGAGAAGCTTATGTTCGGGCACTTCATGCCGCAAAGTAAGCACGACCGCAAACCTAGATTAATGATAGGTACACTATAACAGGATGGACAGGGCCAATGTCTTCATTGGCGACATGAACCAGGAAGATGGAGGGAAGCTCGCATCAGAACTGACAGGGTAAGCCACTGTAGTTACACACCATTTGAAGCCTCGCTAACATCGACAAAGCACTCAATTCATCAAATGCGACGTTACCAAATGGGAAGATCAATTGCGCCTCTTCCAGGAAGCAGAAGCAAAAGCAGGCAAGATCCACTACGTCGTCGCAAATGCTGGAATCGCCAGCAACGACGATGTTTTCTCGTTCGACGGTAAGCCTCTCTTTCGTTCATAACGTGTGGCATGAGCTGACTCAGCACCAGGTCCAGACTCAACGCCGACAGAACCCAGGTTAAACATAATCGACGTTAACATGCGCGGTGTTCTTTATACGGTCAAGCTCGCCATGCACTATTTCATTAAGCTCAACGGCAAGACCCCGTCACCGAGCCAGGTAGATACATGTCTCATCTTGATCGGCTCCGGAGCCGCATTTCTTGATGTTCCCCGCGGACCTCAATACTCGGGTACGAAATGGGGTATACGCGGAGTCATGCATTCCTTGCGAAGGACAGCACATTTCTACGGCAGCCGTGTAAACATGCTATCACCATGGTACGGTACCCTCACCCCCTCTCTCACGCCGCATGATCCTAACTGGTCGAGGTATGTCCGCACCAAAATCCTCACCGAAGCGAGCTTCGATCACGTCGAGAACTGCGGCGTACAAATGGCTACAACACAAGATGCAGGACAGGCTCTTCTACGCTTGCTCAGCGACACTAGCATCAATGGTCGGTCGCTGTTTATTTCTCCACGGAAGTGGGCACCGAGAGGGTATCTTGACCTGAATGTTGATGAGTACCCTGGAAACGATTTGGTGGAAGAGATTCAGGCGGATCAACTTCGATCTGCGCCTGTTGATCTGAGACTGTTTATCGAGAAAGGATCGAAGTATACTATGCAAAGGTAGAGGAGCACGCGGGTGACAAGAATGCGCGGACTCCATAAACAGGAAACCTAGAAGCTGCTGCAAAATGAAATCGATAACTAGGTTAAATCAATCCTATGTAGCGTGCGCACGTTCTTAGATATAAAATACTAAGACAAGAAGCTATAATAGCCCCTAGTTAATATATTGAAAGCTATGTAACTAATTATCTTTATTATAGTTTACTACTTTCTAGTTATAGAGTCCGCGGATTCTTGTTACTCGCGTAAGAAGGTAAAGATAATTCGAACTATAAATACTATAGCGAGGGAACTTTGATTATCTAAAGGAATCTAAATAATTAAGAGAGTCCAACTAGTTAATATAAGAAAGAAACTACTTAGAAAAAGAATGTAAGTAATATAAGAGATAATATAGTTTATTACTTAAGCTAGCTCTATATCTAGCAACTAAATCCTCTCTATTAATACTCTTATAAAAGATATTAATATTACGAACTCAAGTTGCAGAATAGATTAAGAAAAATAATTAATACTAAGTATTAAGTAACTATTAATTGTAAAACACTACTAAGAATAGAGTAATTAGTAGAATTAGAGTAATTAGCTTAATTATACTAATCTAAGAGACTATAGTAGAAAGTTACTAGTATAAAAGTAGTACTATACTTATTAATTAGAATAGTATACTTAATATAAATAAGAGTTTAGTATTCTTTATAATAGAGACTAATTCTACTTATAATCTTGATTTTTTATCTTATTATCTATATTTAAGTACTATTTGCTTTCTTTTTAATTGAAATTCTAACTTAAACTAGTTGAAATTAAAGTAGTAGATAGATATAGTAGAGAAAAAAATAAACATAATTTGTATTTACTTTAATAGAATAGTATAAGCTTATTTAAAGAAAAGATATAATAAGTATTAGTTTAATATATACTATCGCAATGCAAGAGGACTTTATACTAGAACTTAATTAATTAGATAGTATATAAAATATTATATATAGTTTAGAGGGTTAGTAAGCTTAATAGAATAAAAACTCTTTAGAAAGAGTATATTATCTTAGAATAATAAAAGATCTAAACTATTTTTACTCTTTAGATAGTATATTTAGCTTAAATAAAATCCTAGTATTCTTTATAGCCGATCTAATCTCACTTATAATATTATTTCTTACCTTTATTAACTATATCTTAGCATTATTCTCTTTCTTCTTAATTAGAATTCTATCTTTATAATAGCTACATTACATTTTATATCTTTATTATACAAATTTTAAAAAAAGTTATAGTTTTTACACAGACTCACTTCGATGTATAGAGTATAGAAATTATACTTTATATAAATATAACTAATTTGCGGTAAAACTATATCCACTAATTTCTATAATTATTCTTATATAGAATATAGAAAGCATTTATACTAATTAATATACTTAATAATCTTAGAAATAAGTATAAGTATATATGATAATAAGCTACTAATCACTTCTAATACTTACTTTTATAGGTATTATCCTAAGCTTCACTTATTCTTAATAAATGTTATACTACTCTCTTTAAGATATTATAGATATAAATAGCTCTAGGTCTGTTTCTAGATAGTATTGTTAGCTAATATCTATACAAGATGAATGATATAAAATAACTTACCCCCGTCCCGGGCTCAGAAGAACGTGCTGCAGGTTTGATTATTACAGTTACGGCGGAAAGCGACCGGATTTAGTTGACCTAATATCTGCGCCTAACAGCAGCGTCAAGAGCGATAAGTGCGGAGCTTTAAGGTATCTTGTCGGTCAATAGGAGAGTCCTTGTAGTAAAGACCCTATTCGCACGTGAGTAGCTTAGACGCCAGGCAGTACGACATAAAAGCGCCTCCAGTAAAGCACTGCAGTGATCGGTACAGGTACTAAGCCCAGGAAGCTGTACGACGCGCGCAATCGGCTACCGTCGTTGAAAAGATGCGCTGAAATGCGGGGTTGGCGATAATGCACTGGCTGAGAACAAAGGGCTTATGCTTTTGTCATTATGCGTGGTGCGCGAATAACTTGTAATCCAAGAAGATTTTCCTTGACCGTAAGAACAAAGACTCCAAGGTCGTTAGGGTGTTAACCTGCATTTAGCCGAGGCCTATCAACCGCGCGCGATTAAATACAGTTATCCTGCGGTTCCAAACCCCTAATAACACCGAAAAGTATCATCATCAGCTCGTCAGACTGTAGACGGTACGCTAAACCGTCCCGTGTCTGATCTTACAGTGCTTTGACTATTCCGGCAATCAAAGTTCAGCTCTGATACCAGGCCCGAGCAAAGACGCGCCATTCCCACCAACAGCAACCGTCAGCAACCTTGGACTCCCATGGTTCACCGCACCAGACTGATCCCTGCCGCCCGTCGGAGTGACATCATCGTACGGGAACGCGTATCCCCTGCCGTCCAGATTCGCGTCGTGCACAATTCGCGCGTAGTGGTTCGTGATTGGATGCTGGAAGTAAGTCGGAGGTGTATCAGGTATCGTGTCGTCAACCAAGATGGTAGAGCGGTTCAAAGCCGCGCTGAGTCTAGCGATCAGATTCCCTCGCTCAGCAGACCCCCTCTCCTCGAACGGACCCGTGCTGCAGCTGAAGATATCTCGGGTAGAGGGTTTGCTAAATGCGTGGGCGCCTAGGATAAGCTCGGGTTGAATGACCTGGCCGTTTATCACGCCGCTTGATGTCTGCGTGTTGACTGAGAGAGGTTTAGTGACATATTTATGCCAGACTTGGTCAACGTAAGGCTCAAAATAGCCTTTGAATAGGAGCGGGTCTACCACGATGCCGATGTTTGGGCTCAGGGCGCGCAGGTTCCTCCCGTGCCGCCGCACGACCAGCGAGCTCCACCCGGCATTATCCCGAGCATCTTGGTCTCTGAGCCCAGCGCAGACGATGTCGAGGCCGTTGGCTGGCATGCCCGTAACATGTTGGGTGGCGCCGGTGGTGCTCGTGAGGGTGAGCGAGATCGGCACTGACACAAAGTCCACGTAGGTGATGTTGGCGTACAGCTGGAGATTATTATAGGTGAACTCAGCAAACCCCCAATTAGTATCGATGTTCGGGTCAGAGCGGTTAGAAACTGAGGGTTCGACAAGAGCGGGGCCGCGGTTCAATTTGAATGTCAGCTTTCCGTCCACCGAAAACCATATTCGTGCACTATCGAGGTGGGGAGTAGTGACTGTGGTGGTCGTGTCTGGAGCACCGAGGCGAATTGCACAGTCCTGCTCTAGAGAAGTGCCATCCTCCGGCGGCGAGGTTGGGTAGTACGGCGTTATACCGTCCCGCTGAAGAATGAATAAAGCATTGTTGTGATCAGGCGCCCGGCCTGTGATGTAGGCGTAGACTGTATTTGAGTTCGTCCTATTTTGAAGCGCGATGTTTAGTGTCGACGGTGTCGGCATGATGAGACCCTGAACATGAAGATGTCTGTTAGCTCCACCTTAGTCTGAGTAAGATATATTCGGTATAATAAGTGATGTGCAAAGCGTTACTCTTGTAGACGAAAGAGGGTCTAGGATACTACGCGAATTCCAGTATATAGAAGACGCTAAACGCACTTTGGCACAACACAGTAGCTTAATACAGTGGCTTCGTTCACCTGGACGACCTAGTTCCGGCTAGAACTTGTCGAATCAACAGTGACAATTTAGGGAAGTGCTTGACCTACTAAATCTAAGAGATGCGAAGTGAGTGCACTTCAAAGAGCGGAATGAGGTCGGAGCGATACGTCAATGTAGCACTAGAATTCTGAAATTTGAGGACACGAACGTAAAGGGATTAAGGCGAATATATAAGTACATTCTTATGAGACAATATCCACGAAGGCAATCGGAACAGATCTTGTGACGTAATAGAAAAGGAAAGAGCTGGATCTGACATGGAGTCGAGGAGAGGCGCGATTAGGGGAGGCCTGAGCTGAACCTCGACTGCAATCATCGGTTGCTTTGGCTGGCTCACACACGCTGGATGCGGCAAATGCACCGTTTCTCTACCCTGGTAGGGCTGGTCCCCTAGATGTGAATCGAGACTTTGGCGACATCACGCGGCTGCACGAGGGTGTGCGCCATCTCGCGGCTGATGATCATTTTGGTTGCATCGGCGTCCCAACAGACTTAAAGCTATACGGGGACCATAACCCCACAGCCTGACGCCAAGGCGCTAGGTCCCCTCATTTACCCACTCAGGCTATCCAGTGAGACCTACGATTGATCGTCCACGGCGTAAGTTTTAAAAGGTCACCACCCTCTCGGATTATTTGGACCCTTTGCTGACCATCAGCTGCATCAGCTTGAGGACCGGAAGCTATTCATAGCCGCTCCCGCTTGCCATTACACTTCGACTGCCTACTCGGCGCCGTTTAGAGACGGATGCAACCAATCATGTTGTGTTGAGACATTCTTTGGAGAGGTAGGCTTTGAAATTATAGAATTATCGCGGCTGTAGGGCCCCTATCGTGTTGCCTTTTTGCAGCTTGTTACCTGACAAAATCTGCCTCCATTCGCCTGGGCCACTCTGGATGTTTGAACTCCGGGGGAAGTTCAAACCAATTGCATTATCCCTGCACAGCTGTATTGGTCGAGCACATCGGGATCGGATGAGCCTATAGAACACGTGAACAATTGCCTGCTTTATGCATTGTGTGCATATGAGTTGGCTTTTGCAGGACGGGATGATGCATTTGGTCGCAACTATGGCGCCAGAATTCAGCTGCGCCGGTCACGCCATTCAGGATGTATAGTTGAAACCGAGCTGCTGAAGCTGTACGCCGCGTCTACAACTCAAAAAGCCCAGCCTCATCGGTAGCGTTGCCCTTCGATCTTCAACGTTATTGAGGAGGTGCACGCTCTATATCTTCATCTACTCTGTGAGGCCTTGTTATTCCCTGCTCCTCTTGGGACGTCAGCGATGTCCTGAGCGGACTTCAGAGCCAATAATGTGCGGAACGAACGCGCCCCGCTGGAACTAGCAAGGTGACGGTCCCATCACGAGAGCGCTCTCAACCACCGCCTATCCATTGGCGTGAAGAGGTTATCTATTTTTCGCTCCCTGACCGCTTCAGTAATGGGCAAGAGAGCAGTCATACACCTCTTGATGGGGATGATGTTCTGTTTCCCGCCGGCGAGCCGAGCCTTGTACCCGGGATCGCTGGGCCGAGTCTGGAGGAGCTCGCTGGCAAGGCGGTACCCTCGAAGGACTGAGATCAAGAAATCCACGCTGAGTTCCGGCGGACAGACTTTTGACGGCTTAATAAGGAACTTTAGCTTCGACCGAGAAGCTACGCTAATGGACCTCGCCGCGTGTTATAAATACTAGATCACGCTTACCGAGTGCCACAGCTTCCGCCTGAATACGCTAAAGCATGTTGATACTGATGTGGTGCTAAGAGTTGATGTCTCACGAAGGTTCGGAAACGGCTATCAATCTGTGGAACCGCAAATACGAACCGCCAAGCACTCGGTGAGAACCGCGCGCTGACATCTACTTTCCCCCTAGCTCCGTCTTAGAGTGGTGTGCGCGATTTGCTGAGCGCGTTGTCCCCTGTATCATCCGGCATGAAGTCGCGCCGGCGCGGCAGCGCCTGACGTCAGCGGAGGGTAGGCGGAGCTGCCTACTCTTGTGACGCGAGATGCGATGCTCGCTCGGCTTTGCTAACTGGCCGACGAAGTTCAGCTTCGGCTTGCTCGATGGAAACCGCGGCGCCTCCGTTAGCGTTATCAATAGCGTTTAGTTGGTGTGCTCCCTTAGTTATGATGTAACTATTCAGAATGTCGGCAGTCACGAGGGGTTGGCGGACGGGAGGTCACTGTTGCTGGCGGCGGAGATATGCTGAGGCAATTTCCATAGGTGGCACAGACTCCGAAGGGAGAATCTTTGACGAATTCACCGCCGCTTAATGTCTGACGCCTTGCGCGGCCAGTTGACAGAATGCAAACTTTTCGCTTTGGTGGACGGTGCCTCAGGCAGAAGGGAGGCTTGAGGGGGCAGACTGATGCTCGAAGATTGAGATTGGAGTGGGTAGAGAGTGAGGGTGTCCGAAGGTCAAGATTGAAGCTCGAGGACAAGAACCAGAAGCTGGAGACCAAATTCAGGGGTCGAAGCTGATGGCAGCGCGCGGTGCTTGATAGCTATGAGGCTTGTCGGGCCAGTTGTTACCCGAAAAGTGAATGTGAAGGTCACGTATAGATGATGCAAGCCGAAAGACGGCAGTGACGGCCGGTGACCAAATCGCGCAGTATCGTGCTCGAGATGAAGTGGCTTCCGTTGTGCGGAGAAGGACGGCGGACGCGGAAGGCGGACTAGCACGAAGGCTGAACTCGGAGGCTGAGCACGCAGGCTGAGCCGGACGCTTGAGAGCTCGGATGACGGGAGGCTCTAGGAAGGTCGTTACTGCTCTGGACGAAGACTGGGCGTTGAGACTAAGCGCGGAGGGTGATACTGAGCATGCATGAAGGTTGAAATCAGGTCTCCGCTACTGCTGGGATACTGAGACTGAGGGCGGCTGCTTGGATCAAGGGCAGATATTGCTAGGAAGGAGGCCTGCGGCCGTCGGGAACAAGTGCTGCTGTCGTTGGGAACGAGGATTACTAAGGACCGACGCTGCTGAAGCCTGATGTAGGGTAGGCGCGACGCTTGGAGGTAACCAGCGCTGATATCCGAATCACTCCTCACTATGGCCGTCGCATGGCAGAATAAAGATGAATTCGACATGCTCGTCCTAATTTGGCAAGGAGATTTGAATCATTACATTTGACTGAGCAACCGAGTTGTGGGTCCTTTGGACGAGTTCTCAAAAGTTCCCCTCTTCGACCACTGTGCTCCTCTGGCGCAGTCTTTTCGACGGGTTTCCCTTCAGACATACCCTCTCGACTATTGTACCGTCTGTTGAGGTGTCTTGAAGCATGGTGATCCCCACCCTTTCGGCGATTTCCCATCACTTCAACTGCCGTGTCTTTCTCGTCCTAGCGTCCTCTGGTGTGATGACAACGCCGAACGGCAGAACACATTGGACATCAGCGAGGCCGCCGAGTCGTTGTTCCTTTCGACCCTCTCCCTTCCAGAACCATCACTCACCCGTCGTCGACTCGGCGAGCCGGCTTAGCTAATCTTCCGACTTAGAGTCGGCGTTTTGCGACTCTACAGTCGTCCGCTCTGTTCCGCCGAGGCATCCTGCCCTAGTTTCTCCTCTTCCTCAAGCTCCTTTCAAAGGCTCGCAACCAATACGGACTCCTGCTTTAGCTTGGTTCTAACCAGCCTTCCCTTAACGAGCTCGGACTTCCTCATTAGCGACACGCATTCCCTCTTCCGTATCCTCGGCTCGTCTTAACGACTCTCAAATGTCGGCTCTGGTCTTAAGCTACTCCTTTCGCTCACTGGAGCTCGTCTGAGATCCGTTTTAGGCCTTTCCTTGATACTTCTCCCTCGGTCTCAAGGATCCGAGCTGCTTCCCGACATGCTTCTTGTGCGTCGTCTCATCCACGAGTCAGAGTCAGGACTTCCGGTTGATCTGTGTATGCGCTTCTCCCTCAAGCTGAACCCGGAGGCTCTATGGAGCGCCTTAATGGCGTGATCGCTACCGCTGCTCGGAGAGACGGAGGGTGGTAGCGGCCTAGAGTGAGGGCGGGTCGGGGCGCATTTAGATCTGTTGCATTCGCTCGTCCAGGCCGTCTTCACCACCTAACGCAGCATTCACTGTCTATCGACGGTACATAAACAGGCTCGTCCAGCGGTCGGTCCCCTTCGAGAGGCGGAGTGATTGGCGGCGTGAAGACTGCATCGTGCCTCTTTTAGAGGGTACTCTCAAGCGCGAGCCGTAGCGGGTCATCATTGTAGGGTGTCGTCTTGCTTGTAGTCTTCTGTTGTGGGTGTTAGCGGGTGATCGTCCCACTTCGAGGGGATGTAGCGGTGCCTTACAGAGGCGCAACACAACTCCTTCAGCGAGACGTCAGTGTGACTGCGAAGAGCGGAAAGGAAGACGATGGGCAGACTACCGTGTATATACCTGGTTGTCGTTGTGGAGGAGCTGGAAATGTATGGCGCGGGAAGTATATGGCGCAGGGGTTAGGGGAAGCGCAAGAAGAGCTTTAGTTATGTTGTGATAAGTTGTGCCATTAGAAGTTGTGTTATAATAAGTTGTATTATAATAGGTTATGCTACCGTAGGTTGTGTTGTGATTAGTTGTGCTATAATAGGCTGTGTTATAAAAGGTTGTGTTATTAGAAGCTGTGTTATAAGGAGTTATGTTGAGATTAGTTGTGTTGAGATAAGCTGTAATGAGGTAAGTTGTGTTGTGATAAGCTATGCTATAATAAGAAGCTGTGTCGTGGTAAGAAGCCGCGCCGCGGACCTGTATTTCAGGTTCCAACTCGTCACGTGCGTGATTGCAAAAGTCCATACAACCTTGCGCCATACAACCCCGCGCCTCATAAATTCCCGCGCTATAGAAATTCTACTTTATACAACGCCGACACCGTATGTTCTGGCAGTCGCCGCACATACACCACTGCCATGCAAATCTAGTCATTGTTTACTCACTCCACTCGCCTTGCAAACTCTAACCGATCAGTACCATCCAACGGTATCATGTTACGACTAAGGCTCCACCTAAGATGCTGCTCTACAGTTCCAGAGTGACAGGCGTAACGCGCTAACGTAGTGGTCGGGCACGCAACACTTAATAGACGCTGACCGAGAAGAGGTTGATTTGGCCGTCGCGATAGCGAAAACACGGGGGCGGAAGCGCCAATGCGAAGGTCAGAGTGGTTGACATGCCCGAAGCGCAACAGACTGAATGTGCTACCGAATATGGCGACTGAGGACGCGGAGCATCTCTTTCACGCGAATTATCAATCTTTTAGCTAGTGTTTATACGTAAAAGCCGTTCATCAGGTGTATAAAGTTTCCCGTCGTCTCATATGCCTTAGTCACAAACTCCGCGGATTGTCGACACAAGAGACCACAAGGGAAAACTGAAAGCAACGATGACAGACTATAGGCACCGTCTCTTTGTACGCCTGATTCTGACTCCATTGTAGCCTGACGCGCTTGAGGACCTCTTTGGTACCGAGTTCGAAGTTCTTAACCGCGAGATCGCGGTCGATTCCGCTTTGCTGCGTGGAAGACTCGAGATGCTACACACGCAGGCCAGAACAAGCACGATGAGCTGGAAGCGGCAACAGCGCCGCTCAAAGGTCGATACCAAAATTCGCAGGAAAGACTGTAGCAGCTCCGATCGCAGTGGCAAGGTAGCGGCCAGTCTCAGCGGAGGCAATCGACGATAGAAACGCAGGTGAGCCAAATCCACGATCAAACGCGACTCATGCTAGCAAAGGGTCGCCTTCAAGTAGACGAACAGAGAGCCGAACACAGACTCGCATACCGATGCCCCCCCGAGCCGATGCAGTTCACCGCGCAAAGAGAGCCCAGACCTGTGGAGACGCACGATATGGCGGCTGTGGGGGGCAAGTGAGCCGGCGACGTTCGGTCACTCTAGCCCGCTGCCCAAGCAAGAAGCGGCTTCACCGAGAGAGATCAACCACTCAGCTGTGTTTCCGCATGAGAGGCTCGAAACGTTGTGGGCGCAGGCCCGAGACGAGCATGATCAGACACCGCTTGATTCAAGAAGTCTAGGGAAGATTCGCGGAAGCAACTGATGAAGATGCGATGGCAGAGGATCCAACCTGGAACCAGGCACAAGTGACGCGGACTCAGGTGAGCCTCTCGCGATATAACGCTCGCGGGCGGAGCAACTCTCTGAAATTGGATCGATGCTGACGAAGGGGTACCCGCCAAACAGGTCATCAGAGAGCCAGAAAAGGCCTTGCGCCCCGACGACGCGCCAAACCCACGGCGTTCCGCCACGCACAGACTCGAGCTCGATGTAGCAGCAGAACACTATGGATTCGTAAGCCACCTACAGACTAGCAGGGTATCTATCGGACACGAGAAGATGGCGTATATTGAGCGCAGCGGGACCCTCCGGCAGCTGTGCGGGTCGCCATCTGGCGTAATGGAATGTAGCCACCCTCACATCCAACGTCTGTCCACGGTGGCGGCGACGGGGAGACCGAAAGTGGTTCACGAGCTTCTCACGCGATTGCGGCGTCGCACCGTGGTTCTTGCCGAACGTGTTCGTGGCGTTGTGACGATCCGTGGCGCATGCATTACAGCAGGTGATGTTGAACAGCTCGTGATCGCTATCTCTGGGGAGAGCCTTGATTATTTCTTCAGCTGTGTGGATGAGGGGAGCGGCTCATTAAAGAGTGCTGTGTTGCCTTCAGCAGCTGAGAAGCTGCCATCGAGCCAGATGAGTCTTGGGCCGAAAGATAGAGTACCTACGAAAGGCGTGGGCCACCCACTAGCTGCTGGAGGACCCTTATACTTATCGGGCATGCCGAATTCCTCATCCCAAGGCGGCTGCATTATCCGATCGGTTGCGAGATCGTGTGGAGGCTCTCGGGCTCTAGTCATCTCCCCTTTTGCTGGCAAAGCGCTGCTCAAGAATATTAGTGGCGCGCAATTAGCTGAGGCAAGGCAACGTCGCGATGGGGTAGGGGCACGTGTATCGTAGAGATGAGCATAAGGATATTTAGCAATCACGCGGGACGATCACGCATAGATGTACATTCCGAACAGGAGCGCGTTGAGTGATTTGCACTTTATGTACAGCCCTATCATTTCTGTTGATAGCTTGAACATTCATACACGAAAACCCTGTTCCGTCAAGCCCGCGCCTCCATCTGCCCTCCACCGACAGCGCGTAGCACCCGGGTCGCTGGCTTCTTGGGCGATCTCCCCTTTAGGACCAACTCGTCAACCATGTGCTGCTCGTTGTTGAAGACAACGGTTGAGCCAGAAGCAGAAAACCACCGGACACCAGTAAGACCCCCGAGCCAATAGCTCTTTCGATGATTTCCCTTTAAGAATCTCCTCTTTAATGTTCGTGCCGTTGTGTCATCTGTCGAAGTATTTTCAAGCATAACTATCCCAGATTTGTCCATGAGAACCGAAACTGCATTCCATGTTACTCACCCTCTTGACTAATTCAAGCCCAGTCACAACATCGTATTCCGCGTCCTTTCGTCCGAAAGAAAATCCCAAAAACAGGTTGACAGTCTGAATGGATAATCAAACCACGAAATCCTGCCCTCTTTCTCCTCTGGATTCCGGTCACGATGTTGCGTTGTGCCGGGTTTTGTCTAAGGGGAGTCTCAAGGGCGGAAATCTGAAGCGCGAGATCTTGCGCTTTTGCGTAACCTGCTCCAGTCCCCAAAGGAGACGTCGCATTGTGCTGGGTTTCGTCCGGAGGAGGGTCCCGTTTCTAGAGGAGTAGTCTGAGGGCAGGTCCGAAGCGTGAGATCCTGCGCCTTCTACGCCTCTTTCTCCGGACTCCGGTCACAATGTCGCACTGCGCTGGGTTTTGTCTGAAGAAGAATCTCGCCGGACAAGCTGGGGGAAAATTTGAAGTGCGAGAGCTTGCGTCTTTTAGACCTTGCCCGGATCAGTAATAAAGGTCTCTTCATCCTCTGCGCGATCGAAGCTCACCATCTCATTGTTTTAAAGGTCTCTTCATCATCTGGACCCTCCTCTGCGTAATTAAAGCTCACTGGCCCATTGTTTTGAAGTACGTGTTGAGGAGAGAGTCCTGCAGATGGCAGCCAAGGAGTATGGATGAAGTATGCAGAGATACTGTACTCGCTTGAGTTAGAACCGTTCCTTCCTAAGCGTCGAGTCAAGGATCTGCTGTGTTAGCGGCCACGCAACTATCCAGCTTGACGGCCAGGGATAGAATTGGAGCGCGAGATCTTGCGCTTTCTGCACCCTGCCAGCATCAACGGCGGAGCTGTTTTGCCGTCCCGATCCTCCTATCGGGTGCGGCTAGGTTTTTTGCAAGCGCGGAAGTCGGGAATCCAAGAAGTCGCTACATCAATACAAACAATCTCTCAGCTCCCGGCGGCACCGGATCTTTCACCGTAATTCGGATGCGGCATCCCAAAATAATGACACAAATACTCTTCCGAGACTCAGGCACGGCTTTTTTCGGCGCATCCCGTCACACCGAAAAGACCGTGAGCGCCTAGACGCAAGGAACACTGAGCGCGGCGCCGAATCAAAGCGGAACGCCTCCGGGTGAGAATTCGAGAGGGTAGCGGTTGCCGACGGTGACAACCGAAAACAGTACTGTAAACTGTCCGGTAAGAGGCGGGTTGGTCGAGGAGGCAGGCGATGTCGATGCTCTGACAAGAGGTAGGTTAGGCCAAAGTGTGGATTGATCAAGGTATGGGTGTTGTCGCAGTGGCGAGGGCTGCTGAACTATGCGGAGGGGAGGCTGTAAAGTTGATGTCCAGTTTTGGAGGACAGGTGGGAGGGGGCGCGGGGCAAGCGTGGGCGATTCGGTCGTGTTGGACGGGATGGCGGATGCGGCGGGACAGGGTTAGGGGGTGCGTAGCGGATGGGACTGTTGCACGCCTTCAGAATTGCGCATAAGAGGTGGATTGGTTAAAGTCAATGTCCTAGTGAGTGGTCGATGATCGAAGACGCAGGCGACTCCGCAGCGACAGGGATCGCAGGAGCGGGCGGAGGACGCTAGGAGGGGGCAAGGGAAGGCTGCAATATCGATTTCCTGATAAGAGGTGGATTGGTTAGAAGAAGGGCGATGGCGCAGCTTACACCGGCGAGGATTACTGGAGTCGGCGAGGCCGCAAATTTGATTTCCTGATAGAGGTGGATTGGTAGGAGGCCATAGTGGATAAAGATTGGGATAGAGGGAGCAAAGAGAAGCTCAACCAGCAGAGAGGGTTGAGAGAGGACCCCGAGAAGACTCCAAAACTCGACGCTGCTACCAAAGGGTCAAACGCGCCGATGAGCGTAGCGGCAGCCGAGAAAGGCGTGGCTATCGACCTAAAACAACACCGGAGGGTGGAGTATCTCGAGCCGACGCGAACACAGCCTGTGAACTGGTGATTGCAGCTTGAGCTAGATTCCCATGGACAGGTACGGCGGGTTGTAAGCGCGTCAGCAAGACTGAATGCAAGCGGCCATCTTGTTGTAAGAAGGGGGTGACCGATCGCCTCACAGGAGAGGGATAGACGGCAGCTGCGTAGTCTTGCTGCCAATAGATCAGGACCAGTCCCGAAATGTAATCAAGCATCAACATGCTAGATTGGCGGTCAGCGAAGATGATCACTCAGCATACCCGGTTGCACACGCATCTCTTGTCTCCATGGGCTTCTTCTTGAAGCAGGGATCGCGCCGGCGACGCAAAAAGGGCCATTATGTCTTCTAGATACCCGGACGCTGTCTGGCCGCGGGACACGCACTCTCTATCTGTCAAGATGACACTTTTACAGGCCGGTAGCGCGTGGTGGCACGTCCTCGTAATAATTATTGGGGCGGCATTTCTTCCAGATGCCTAGACGCCCTTCTGAACATAAGACATGCAGTCTTTCTGTCCGTCGAGAGGATCCAGGTACTGAGACTCTTTCAACCCCCGGCAGGAGGCGGCAAGACATCCCCGCCGCAATCGCTGAGGCGGCACTTCTTTCGAATGCCTTCATACTCGAGAAGTTTGCGAAAGCCTCGGTCGACACTCTTTGAGGCGGAGAGAACTCACAGGTCGCAATAGGTGATTTGACACCGTGCAGAGGCCTATCAAAAGCCCCTAAACGCCGTCGGCAAGGACTCCGCCATACTCCGGCCATGTGATGAGCCCGTAGGCCGTGGAAGTTGGGCATGTGATTAGGGAGGCGGGCATATGGGCGCTGATGGCGGTGGTGGGAAAGGCGAAGGCGAAGGCGGCACACGACTCGCAGTAAACGGGAACCCGATGAAGACTGCGAACGAGAAGCAGATAGAGACTCGCCGACGGGAACTAGACAAAGACCACGATCGCGCCAGTCGAGGTATGGGAGAAGAACCCGAAATGTCTCAAGCAGGACCTCACGGCGCAGAATGGAGACGGGCAAGTCCGGCGGAGCTGAACTGGTGTGTTTATGAACCACGGTTGGATTGGCAGAGACGCAGTCCGCCGTCTTCTTGCGGGAGTCATTCCAAGGTCGTTGCTCGCGGCTCTAAGCAGATCATGGGCGGGCTCGTGTGCTTGGGTAGGCTGACCAGATCCGGCCCTGTTTGCAAAGGGATTAGGCTAGGTCTTCTGTGGAGCTGGTTGGAAGCTGAAGCGAGTTCTGGAACGAGCTCATCGCAAGCTCCTCCTCTTCCACCGGATTCCGGCCTCGGATACAAGCGGATCAGGCCGGGCCCTCTATGGATCGGTAGCTCGGCGTCAGATGGGACACCGGGTTCGAGGATCTTGCCGCTTGTCTCTTCCACGCATCTGGCGTGGTGAGAGCTCATCACCGAGGATCAGTGACCCGGTGCCAGACGAGCCGCCCGGGTCGGGAAGCTCGACAGAGTCGATCGATGGCTCGGCGGATCGGACTTTGTGTTCGAGGAACCCGTCATCTGCTCTTCTACGCATCTGGTGCGGCGAGAGGCCGTCCCAGAGCATCAGTGGCTCGGCTTCAGGTGGGACGCCTGGTTCGAGGAGCCTGTCCTCTGTCTCTGGCGCGGCGAGAGCTCGGCTGGCAAGGGCTCGGATCGGTCGCTCGTCGACAGATGGAACGCCTGGCTCGAGAAGCCCGTCATCTGTCTCTTCTGCGCACCTGTTGTGGTGAGAGCTCGGCCGGTATAGGCTTCGATCGGCGGCCAGGCGTCCCATGTGGCGCCTGGCTCGAGGGGCTAGTCACAGAGGGGCGGTGGCTCTAAAACGCGTGGTTCGAAGAGCTCGCCATCAGTCTCTTCACACATCGGGTGCAGTGAGAGTTCGGCTCGGTTGGGTGGCCGGCACGCGCAATTTTGTACTGCCATACTGAAACGATCGGAAGAAGTAGGAGTTTCGGCGCGGACACCCGGGTCGTCTTGTCAGCACGGTCAGTGCGTGGACTAAGATCTGACACGCAAACCTTCTATCAAGCCGAAAGGAGTGGACGGAGCGAACAGAACATGAAGCGTGGAGGCGGCGGAGAAATAGGCCCGCAGAAGACTCCGAAGCGCAGCGATAGAAGGGCATGTAAAGTTAATAATTTAATGTCTGTTCTCCTCGTAGCACGACGCGAAGGGGGAGGATCTTGCTTTCTTTTAGAAAGTCCTCCAGTGCTTCTGTATACTCTAGCTCGCCTGGCAGGGAGATGGGGAGGCGCAGCCAGGTGGCGGACTCTTCTCGGTGAAGGCGGCGGATTGATGCCATTGCTCCAGAACACCCTGATGAGATGCGAGGCTTGTGCACCAAAAGGCAGTATCATTCATCGAAATACATAAATTCCAGTGCTCGTAACGTTGTAGACGAGCCCAGACGGTGCCTGACACTAATCGATGCGCCATAATATTTGAGTTTGGAGACGCAACTAGTAGAATGTCTTCCGGAGCGCTAAGTCGATATCGGGAGGTCCAAGGCTTAAACTCCTTCCCAACGCTGTCCAAAGGGCGTCTTAAAGCTGGGAATCTCTCGGGGTGATTGTCTGGCGGATATGTTCAATCTATAACTCTGGACTGGTTGCGTCTTGGGTAGGGTTGGGTATACCAGGACTGTGATGTCAAAACAGCTACCCAACACTGTCAAGCTGCGATTTAGTGTCGAAAGGCTGCATTAAAGTCTGCAGCAGCTGTCAGAGCCACTGCGTGTGGGACAACCAGACAGTCTCTTGCAAACAGTTACCTAGGTACACATTCGGGAAACGAGCTCCTGAGAGGATTCAATGTTCTACAGACTTCGCGTTTACTATGTATTCTCTATACCACCTTCATTTCGCGAGCCTGCGCTGCAGAATTCGCCTCACTGGCCGGTGGCGAAAGTCCGACTAAACATGGAAAGCTACCGTGGTGTCGTAGACCGAATCTTTAACCGATTGCGAATATGGAGTTCTGACGGCATCGTGAAATCTCTACCAGTCAGGTTGGGTAAGTCATACCAAAAGAGATGTTTTGAGAACATGCGGAGACAACTCGACAGTCTGAGATGCTGACTTTGATCTAAAGGAACTTCTAGCAGTGACCAGCAATGAGATACAGGCTTGACCACGGCAGCTAAGAAAGCGATGGAAGTTGCACCCCTCAGTAGACGCCTATATGCAAGTGGAATGCTTGCCACGGATTTCCGCCGCACGCGCACTTCCAGACGAGCATGGAAATAGTTCTGCCGGCCTATCTGTCCGGTCCATATTTTGACGCAAAGATCCCCCTATGCAACCAACCCTCACGATGCTCAACGGCATCCAAGTATGAGCTGCAGGCCAACGCCATCTATAGCGCGCTTCCTGTTGTCCCCAATCCGCAGCGAGGGCGGCGCCACAACCTCCTCCGACAGCGTTTATAAAGTTGCCGTCTGGCAGTCTCGGGTCTCGCGCGGTGGAGTCATCAACAGGGCGGAGGAGAGCGTTCCTGTCTGCCAGCGAGGAGGTGTGCGGTGTCTCTATTACGATCAGCGCTCTACGCTGCTGCCAATAACTCCCACAATCATGTTAAACTCGGTGGGTATGCGCAGTGAAATAGGGGCGGAGCCACTGCTGCTTGCTACTCTTCGGCTGTATGACGGCAGCGCAACGAGATAGTGCCGGCGGATCCTCTAGAGACGGTTCGCTAGGTGCTTGTGGGCGGAAAGCCGGCAGAGTATATGCCCGTAGTCGGAGAGAAACGGCATCGAGCGTGGCAACGTAGCAGACACTGAGCTCAGAAAGGATTGCTCTAGAACCGATTCGAAGATGATCTGGGACGAGGAATGATTGAAAGGTGGGCGGGGGAATTCTCTATAAACAAGTCTCTAGCCAAAAGAAAACCGAGTTATGAAAGACCCTGCCACTCTAAGGAGGCTTCAATTTGCGAATCACGTAGGCACCTACCGTCCGTTACTCCTGTTGAGTTTGCGAGAAGTCGCAAAGTGGTATGGCGGTTGTTTATAGATGCTTCGTGTCACGTGACATCGACGTCACCGAAAACCGTATTCCACATCAACTAGCCTTCAAGGTAGCTACCCGGTATACGTTGGTTCGAGTTTAATTCTTCCCGCATATACCCGCCGCAAGACTGCATTTGGACCCGCTACAGTCTCAAATTACGCTCAAGTCCTTGCAATGACAAGCATGCGCGTCAGCACGAGTCTCTTCGTGTCATTCAAGTGGATACCGTCCACTCGCGGGGCCTTCTGACATTCCTTATTCTTCTGGCTTCCTTCCTTTTCGCTAGCAGCTTTGGTCACATGCTTATTCTGGCCTCGGATTCGAGGAGATTGCATCCTCAATCGCAACTCTATTGGGTATTATAAGTAAGCGAGTTTCTTCCGTCTAATTGTAACAGACTTTATGTTAACTGCGAAAAGTGTACGCCTTCTACAGCATCCTCTCTAGGTCCAGTTCCCTACCACGCTTCTGGGTTTTCATATATAGAGTCAATCCGTTCACCGTGTCCAGCCTTTCCACCACTCTTAGGGGTGCCCCTATTCACTGTGCCGAGAACGAGTTTCAGAGCTTTTCCGCACCAGAGAATGAAACCTACGGCGAGTATCTACAGGAGTATATTTCACTCGCCAGCGGGTACGTGAGCAATTCAGGAGCCTCAGGCGACGAACCTTACCACTATTGCCGCATGCCGAGTACAGATTAATTCTTAACTAGCGTCAGTATAAGCTGCGAGAATCGCTGGAGAGACTAGGCGCTCCTATGCGTGTACGTCGCTTTCAATATCACTACTACGGTGATTTTGTACTGGTTCATAAGAGTGCCAAAGGGCAAGAAGAAGGCGAAAAAGGAGTAGAAAGCGGTTCACGGTAGCTGTTATGTCTACGAAGATGTTACGCAAAGAACAATACTCTTGCTTTCAACCCTTCACAATTTTATATCGAGAAGTTGTATCTAACTTTGCTTTAGACTATTTAGACCGTTCAAGATACAGTTACTAAAAAGAAGAGCGCAATTGTTCTCGTTCCCTTCTCATGTTTCACTTTAGCGCACAGTTGCGATCAGTCGTCATAGCTGCAATGCCGATAACCCAATATAGCTGAGTACCTTGTTCTCTTGCATCTTCGCCGCATGGACCTTTCGCGCACCTAATCTCAATACCCGCTTGCCTTCGCTTGTAATTATAGGGGTGTTAAGTATCAAAGGCTTCTGTTTCTACATCGACTACACACTTCACCTGCTGTCAGAGAGATAAGCAATGCATTCAATGCAATATCCTACACTATTAAATTCGAGGATACAGGTTCACAGTCCGTTTCTCTACCGAGTTACCAACTTGCGCTGCTGCTTCGCAGACCCCTTCTTAACCGTACTCGAGAATAACTCAAAAGCTACTTGTGCCGCTGCAAGGAATGTCACCTCGCCAGCATCGTCACGACTTGGGCTCACTTCGACGATGTCAGCCCCAACGAGGTTCAAGCCCTCAATGCTATGCAGTATCTAGGTGAGTTTCCGTTTAGTCCGGCCGTCAGGGTCCGGCATACCAGTATCCACAGATACATAGCCATGACGTTCAGTACCGGCCCGATTTATTATGCCCTTGATTATCTCCTTGCTTCGGGTGATTTCAGTTTCAAGCTACTAGTACCGAAAGTACAGCCAAACCTATTGTAGAGGAACTGCAGGTTTGCACCTCACAGCACCGTTTAGACTGCTGTTCTGCTGGAGGGGCTTCTACGCAGGCTCAAACGAGATATTGTGGTTGCAGTCAACACGATGGACAGCCACAGCCAGGCTCTGTTGTTCCTCGTGGCCAAACAAGGGTATGATGAGATAATGAAGCTGCTGCTTGGTAAGAGCGCCGACGTTAATGCGTAGGATGGAGATTACGGTAACGCACTCTAGGCAGCTTTAGCTAGAGGCCGTGAGGAGACAATAAGGTGTCTAGTCGATCCTCGATCTCGGAAATCTTTCACCTTATGCTCAATAACATCGTCACTCAATTCCTATCAAAACATCAACCAATCTCCTTCAAAGCTTGCCCATCGCTAAGTTTTCCAGCATCTCGCGACCAGTGACCCAAGTCGTCCTCCAAAGCGTGGGGAAATCCAATGTACTCGAAAACGCTGTATTTTGTCAGCACTCTCCCACAAGCACATACTCCCGGAACCACAGATGACTTACTATCAGCGTATCCAAAGATCAGCATAGGCGGAATCCAACCCCTCGCGTACTCTAATGCAAAACACCCGCTCTCCATCTTATACTGCTTAACATCACCCCTCTTTAGATGATGCACAGTGCCCTGCGGATACCTCTCCGGCTCGTAGACGCCCTTTCCCGGTGCATACGCCAGTTGCTCGCCGCGCAGGATATGGAAATAGTCGTCCGCCGTGTGCCTTCCCGTATGGCCCTCAGTCCCGATCGCGGTGCCGAAAATGATTAAATATTCGGTCACGGAAGCGTGGATGATGTACATAGCACCCATAGCACCGCCCGCGTTGTTAAAAATCCATTCTTCCTCCAAGTTCACGTGATGCAGGTACTTGGCGGAGAGGTTGGAGACGATGTATTGGACGACGGAGGTAGTGTCGTTGCCATGAGCTTCGACGGCAGCTTGAGCCAAAGACTGAAGCTCGGAGGGCGTGAAGATGTAGAACTTATCTAGATGTGAGTCCAGGAGGTACATTATGGAGGAAAGTGCACCTATCAAGGCACCGAGAAGGGTTAGGAAGCGCATCTTTAGTAAATTGGTGCCGCTTCGTCCGCGGCTAGTAAATGAAGAGTTTAAAAAAGGGAAACGCCAAGGGAGGAACTGGAAAACAACTGAATGCAAGCTCCAGAAGTAGAGAGATAGCGGCGTTGTTATAAGATGAAGGTTTTTGAAGTTTGATAAGGACGAAGAGATGAAGCCGCACATGCCAGTCGGGGTAAGGAGGCTCCCGGGACCCGGACTCTCAGCCCATATGCTTAGCAACACCTTTCCAAGGGAACTTGCCTAGACGTGCGCTCGCATTCCGTAGTATCCGGTATACCAACAACGCCGCTCCGTCTTTGTCACTCAAGAATGCCTTCGTTAATACCGGCTTCTCATCCCAGCTTTCTTATTTATATATAGATTTTAGGGAATTAGGTGTCAACTCGGTTATAAAGCTTTTTTATAAGGATTAAAACCTATAGCTCTTAGTAGTATAATTTAGCTTTACTTAGAGTCTAGACGATTAAGTTTTCTACTAAGATGAGTTAGATAATACTATTAATTTAACCTCTTAAAGTAATCTCTAGGGTTATTTCTTTAACTTAATTTAATTCCGGCTATATAAGCTAGGATACTCCTCTAGTACTACTATATAAGTAGTTTTATAAATACTAAAACCTTAATTTATTAAGCTATTCTCTAGAATCTATCTTTTTTTAGCTATAAGTTCTAGCTTTAAGACTACTTATTATAGTTCTCTATATTTCTAAGCTATATATAGCTACCAAGTTAGTTAGTACTACTAGTGTTAGGAGAAGTAGTAGGATAGCCTATATATTAGGCCTTATTACTTCTTCTAGCGCGTTTTTTATTCTAAGTTTAATTCTAACTAAGACCGTTTTCTTTTTTTCTTTTTTTAGATTAACTACTATAGTAAAATATACTTATTTTAGTATACTTATTTTAGTATACTTGTCCGCTTTCAGCCGCTTAGAATCTTAATATTAACCCTATTAACTTAGTTATCTACCCCATCTCTTTTTAGTCTTTCTTACCCTAAGTTACTCTAATATATTACTATATTCGGCCTAGCTTAGATCTAATATAATTAACTATACCTATTCTACTATATCTAACTGCTTATAGCCGCTTGGATTCTTAGTATAGTACCTACAACCCTAGATATCTACCCTAGTTCTATTAACTCTAAGTTCACTCTAACTTATATCTATATTGAGTCTAGCGTGAAACTAGTGTGGTAAACTATATTTCTTTTAGTGTATTTATCCGCTTACAGCCGCTTAGATTTCTAATATAAGACTTACTACCTTAGTTATCTACTCTATCTCTCTCGGAGTTAAGTTACCCTAAACTACTCTGAACCACCGCTATATTGGGCCTAGCGTGAGGCTAATGTAGTAAACTACACTTATTTTAGCGTGTTTCTCCGCTTGGAGCCGCTTGGATTTCTTATAGCACCCCTATTTAGTCCCTAAACCCCGCTCGGTACAACCGGCCCGAAAAGCATTGGTACAACCGCGGTTTTCCGAGTCCGGTGCTATTAGAGTTTATTTAGAGCTAGTAAAACTACTAAAACTATTACTATTATCTATATTATCCCTAATAATAGAGAATTATAGAAATAATAGAGATTACTAGTACTACTATCTATATTATTCCTAATAGAAGTAGATAATAGGGATAATAGAAATTATAGGTATAGTCTAAGTATATAGATAGCTAATTCTATACTATACTATAGCTTAGAAATATACTTAACTTAATATAAGAATCTTATATTCTTATAATATATTTAATTATTACCTAGTAATATGAATTTATTATTGTATCTTATCTTATCCTCTAATTTCTTAATTGAAATTATACTACTTTATAGTAGTAGCTATTATTATCTAGAGATAGTATCTATGATATAAAGTTATTCTTAGCTAGTTAGCTATTATAAGTTTTACTCTTAGAATACAAATTTCTATAGCTACAATAATATCTATATATTATAGACTAGCTTTACTAGAAACTATACTAGTTTATACTTACTTTATTCTACTATTAGCTTTTAAGAATATAACTACTTTATATATATTATAATTATATAATAGAATCTAACTCTTCTCTTTAGTTATTTAAATACTATAGTAAGTTTAATATCTAATAAATTTACTCTAGAATTATAATATTAAAGTCTACACAGACTATTAAACAATTATACTATCTAAGTATAAGAAAATATAACTTAAAAAGAAAGAGTAGCTCTCTATATTCGAACTCGTTAATATTAGGCTAGATAAAGACTTAAATAGAAATAAGAATATATATATCTAGACGTTGTAGTGGTGTAGGAGATTTATTATATAGGAGCTAGTATAGGGTGCGCGTACTAGGGTTTAAGGTTCTTTATTAATTAATTAGATAAGTTAGCTAACTAAAATAGTCAAGCATTAGTTGTATTATAGTATTAAGTAATACTATACTCGTTCTATATATTATTCAGCCTTATCTAACTTATCACCGTGATTCTATCACTACCTTAATAGTTCTACCTTAATATCTCACCTCTATAGATACGTATAACCTACTCACCTAAGTTCTATACTCAAATCCCTTATTGTCACGAACCGCGATAGATGATACGGAATAAAAAGTGATTAGTACTAAGCGTCACGTGAGGGACTAATTACCTAAGATACTAAGATAGGCCTAATTTGTGTAATTAGTATAATTAGGAATAGATTACACTAATTAAGGGGATTACTATATAAGGCATTATAGTATATAGGTAGCACTATTCTCGTTTATTAGAATAGTGTGCTTAACTTAAATAAGAATCTAGTATTCTTTATAACTTAATCTAATCTCACTACGTGACATTAATCCTTACTTTATTAACTATATCTTAGCACTATTCCCTATCTCCTTAATTAGGACCCTAACTATTATAGTAAACTTTGTTATCGTGTAATAGCACCTTATTACACTTATCTATAATAGTACGAGTATACTAGAATACCGAATATCTTTACTCTTCTAGGGTATTTAATAGCTAGGAGTAAGTGCGCTTTATATAGAGTATATATTCTAATTTAGTAAGAGTCTAGTAGAAATTAGTAGTCTTAATAGATAATTTAATTATTCTCTTTATAGACTTTAGATAGTAGGAAGCTCTTAAGTGTATAGATACCTTATTATAGGTAGATTAGAATCTCTTAAGCTTATTTATTTAAAGTATAGATAGAGCTAATATTTTAGTTTAGTATAGTTTTAGGAATTTTATCTAGTACTTTAATTATATCTAGCTAGATTACTAGTAGGTCTTCCTTATTTTTAGTGCCTCGCAGAGGGTTAGTAGAAGTAGTAGAGACTTTAGTAGAAGCTAAATAAATCTTATTAGTAGCTAGAGGAGCGCGCTTTAGTTAAGAATTAAGATTATACTACTTTAATACTATTTAAAACTAGTTTTTTTAAGAATTACTCCCCCTTTTAGTAGGGAAATCTCTAGACTAATATGTTAGAGCATCTACAGTTATATTTAGGCTACCCTTATAGTAAGTAATCTTAAAGTTAAAATATAAGAGAAACTCGCTCTAGTAGACCTAATAATAGTTAACTGACTTTATAGATATAAAGTATTTAATATTCTTATAATTTAAGATAATATTAACTAGTTCTTTTATTTTTTTTTATCTTAGAGTACTAGGCTTTAAAAGCCTTAATAATAGCTAGTAGTTCCTTATTATAAATCTTATAGTTATATTCTATAATAGATATTTTAGTTAAGAAGTAAGCTATAGGCTAGAGTTAGCCCTTTATATTTAGCTAGTATAGTATACTAGCTATAATATAGTCTAAGGCGTCTATTTCTACTATAATTAACTTATTCTAGTTAAAGTACTAAAGAATTAGTGTAGTAGTAAAGGTGTACTTTAGCTTCTTAAAAGTATACTTATAATCTAGAGTCTATAGGAAGAGCTAGTCCTTACGTGTAAGGCTAGTAAGAGGGGTAATAATCTTAAAGAAATTATAAATAAAATAATAGTAGAAGCTTATAAAACTAAGAAAGCCTTAAATGTCTTTTAGGTTCTATAGTTATAACTTTCTAGATATAAAATTTACACTTCTTAATATTAACTTACAGGCCTGCTTCTTATAGTTAGAGAAGCATCTTATAGACGTGCTCTTAGTATTCACTTAAGATATTACTATAGATTAAAATATCATTAATATAGGCGGTATAGAACTAGTCTAAATACTTCTAAAGAATATTATTAATATAGTATTAGAAGGATAAGGGTATATTAAATAGGCTAAAAGGTATTACTAGATACTTATAGAGGCTATAATAAGTGTAAAAAGCTATTAGCTATTTATTACCCTTAGTAACACGGAGCTTATTAAAAGCTGTAATAATATTAAGCTTAGTAAAGTATTTCGCTAATAATAGTTAAGTAAGAATCTTCTAGATAAAAGGGATTAGGTACTTATTCTTAACTATAATTACGTTAAGGCCCTAATAGTCTATATAGAACTAGAGGCCTCCTTCTAGTTTCTAGATAAAAAGAATAGAGAAGGCTATAGAACTACTACTAGAACGAATAAAACCCTCTATAAGATAGTCCTCTAGGTACTTTTTTAGAATAAGTAGCTTCTTTTTAGATATTCTATAAAGGGGGCTAGCAGGTGGCTTAGTCCCTAGCTATAGTTAAATATAGTAGTTATAGGTATAATATAGTAGTAGCTAGTCTAAAAGGTACTTTAAGAAAATATCTAGGAATTTATAGTACTTTAGAGGTAGAATAGTAGTAGAATCTATAATTTTCTTAGAGGTAAGGGCCTTTTTAATATCTCTTATTATAATAGTAAAGAGCTAGTAGCCTATTTTCTTAGTATTTACTAGGTAGATAAAGAGCGCGGCGCTAATTATATAGATACTTAGAACCTTTTATAGAAGTAAAGTGTAATTAAGCGGCTCTTTAGCCCTCTTCTAGAGAATAAATATAGAATCTAGATAGATATAGGGGATAGTATTTCTACTAGAGAGTACTAATAGTTATTAGTTAGTATTAAGTGTAGTGTAGTAGGCTAGTAGCTAAGAGTATTTAAGAATTACTAGAAAGTAACTAAAGTAAGTAATAAAGAGTGTAAGAATCTATTTAAATAAGTCTACTAGAAACTTAACTTAAATAAAGTAGGTAATATTACTAGTAGTAGTAGAGCGTCTATTAATAACTTTAAGAGTAATAGGAGAACTCTAACGAGGTGCTATCACAAGATAATAAAGGTTACTGTGATGGTTGGGGTCCTAATTAAGGAGATAGGGAATAGTGCCAAGATATGGTTAATAAGGTGAGGATTGATATCACGTAGTGAGATTAGATTAATGTTATAAAGAATGCTGGATTCTTATTTGAGTTAAGCACACCGTTTTAATAAATGAGAACGGTGTCTTCTATATACTACCTAGTGCCCTCGGTGGCTAGTAGTGGCTAGTAGTGCTAGCACTACTATTCTCTGCTAGTATTACTACCTATCCCTAATCACGTGGTCCTTTCTACTAGCACTAGCTAGCAGTCACGTGGTGGCTAGCTGGTGCTAGCTACTATTCGGCCTTATACCGGTGACGCCGGTCTTATTCTATAAGGTCGTAACACTAGCCCCTCCCTTTAAGGCACTTTGTCCTTAAAGGCCTCGGGCCGGATAATATAAGCTGCGGCGCGCTAGTGTTGAGATGTTATCTCTTCGCCATACCCCCCGTTTGTAAAACTCCTTCTACGAATCGTAAGACTACCTCCACGGAGCGAGCCAACACTCTTGCTACTATTCTTCGCATTACCGGTCCCACTATACCTACTTCATGTTCTCGTTGTCGAACTAACAAGGTGGCCTGTAAGGTCAACCTTACCACGGGCCGTTATACTAAGTGCATTGCGAAAGGTCGAAAATGCGACCTAGTAGTGACCTAAGCCGAGTGTCTGTTGTTTCCTTCGTGATTACTTGCTTACTTACTTACTTGCTTATTAGGGGCGCAGCTGCTTAATGAGCGAGAACGCCTTTGTAAAGAGCGTGAGGAGGCTGAAAGTGCTTTATCGGCCGCTATTTCCCGGAAACTTTAGGCTGAAGCCGAATAGAGGCGTTATAAAGAGAAAGAGTCTGAAATGGTCCATCGGGAGCTCGCCTCCCTTGATAAGGTTCGTGAGCTAGAGAGTAGGTAGTAACAACTTGAATAAGAGTCTAGTGCCTTCGATCTTTCCTTAATCCCTAGCGACCTCTCTTTATCGCCCGCTACTTGAGTGGAGTTGGACCTCGGCTTTCCGTCTACCGACTTTAGTTATACCTCTTAATTTCCTCTTCGCTCCCGTCGAGATTAGTACATGGTTTCTATGTATTCTTTGAGTCTAGGTAGCCTTTCTATTTTACGAGGTATTATTGTATACTATCGTCGAAATTGGTGCTATCGTCTAGGATCCTTTGTACTTCGTATTGTCCTTCTTATTCCATTAGGTAGTTGTTGGGTACCCTTACTAACACTAGTACTTCTGAAGGTGCCGGTTCTAATAATGATATATAGAACACTAGGTGTATTCTCATTCCTTTTAGTAATTCTAGCTTGTAGCTTATGTTCTTAATGTTTCTGACAATTCTAAAAGGTCCTATCCTGACGTGGTCCAATTTTTTGCTTGGCCTTGTTGTTTTAATATTTTTCCGGAGGAGGTAGACTTTATCCCCCTCTTTAAGTATAGGTCCCCTAGATCTATGTTTGTTATAGTGAAATACTAATCTTTACGATAGAAACTCGATGTCTTTTCGTAATTCTTAGTATATTTATTGTATTTCTTCCATCGTTAATCTAGTTGCTTCTACTAGGGTCCGGAATCCTTAGGGTTCGTGGAACATCTAGGCGTGATATCTATAATTCGCGTAGAATAGCGTTTATCCCGTTATCTCGTTTACGCTTATATTATATACTAGCTATGTAAGTGGTAATAGTAATACCTAGTTCGTTTGTCTATAGTCTATATAACCTCTTAAGTACTGTTCCAGCACTTAGTTCATTCGCTTGGTTTATCCGTCTGTTTGCGGATGGTAAGCTATCAAAAGCTTATAGGTTAATTCTAACTATACCGTGAGCGATGTCTAGAAGTTCGATATAAATAGCTTATCTCTATCTAAGATAATTTCTTTAGGTAGGCCCTATGTTGCTGTCACATTTCGGAGGAAGGTGTATGCTAGTTCTTTAGCGTTGGACGATTCTTTATACGGTATAAAGCGTACTTCTTTTGTTAATTAATCTATAATAGTAAGCACGGAGTCGTATTTTACCTTTATTAAAGGTTCTTCGGAAAGAGGTAGTTTGACGATAAAATCTATAGCTATTAAAGCCTATAGCTATATTGGTATTGCTGCTAATTTTATTAACCTATATAGTTTATGCCGGGTTGGCTTCATCTTATAGTATAGATCGTATGCGGCGATATATTCCTCCACCTTCTTTCTAAGTCTTAGGAAGAAGTAGGTGCGGCTAATTGCTTTAACTATTTTATAGATCCCGCGATGTCCTTTAGTTGGACCGTTATAGTATTATCGAATAACCTCCATCCGCTATCCTAGTGGTACATACATTAGGCCTTTAAATAATAGTAGACCTTTATCTATTTATTTAAATCCTTCGAGGTTTTCGGAAAGAGCTCTTTAAGCGTGTGCGTCCTGCGTATATGCTTTCTATAGGCGGTCTTCGAGGTTGTTATTCGCAATCGCTATAGTGGCCGCTAGTATTTCTTAATTATAAGTGATTTTCCTATCTAGATACTATTCTAGAATCGAGCTGACTATCTAGGGTTTTTTCCCTATGTAATCTAGTCTTTTACTAAAAGCGTCAGCTTTCGCATTCTCGGAGCCTTTCTAGTAGTGAATTTCGAAATTAAATATCGATAATTTCTCGGACCATTATACTTATCTGCGATTTAACACCTTAGTGGTGGTAAAGTATACTAAATTCTTATAATCCGTGAACACTTAAATTAAATACTTTACTCCTTCTAAATATACTCTCTATTACTTAAAAGCTTTAATAATAGCTAGTAGCTCTTTATCGTGGATTTTATAGTTTAGTTCTAGTCCACTAAACTTTCGGGAGTGAAATGCCACTAGATACTAATGTCCCTTATTATCTTATTAATTCAGACATGCTTCTATAGCTAGGTCTAAAGCATCCGTCTTAATGATGATAGCTCTTAATAGGTCGAACATTATTAGAACTAGTTCTATACTAAACCGTTCCTTTAGTGTGTAAAAGGCGCTATCGGCCTCCTTACTCTACTAGAACCCTTAATCCTTTTTCGTAAGATCTATTAGGGGCGCTATAATCTGGGAGTAGCCTTATATGAATTTCCTATAGAAATTCGCTAGTTCTAGGAACGACTACACGTCTTTTACTAACTTTAGTGTAGGCTATTTAAGTACTACCTACACCTTAGTTTTGTCTATCCGGATACCTTTATCTATGATAATATACCCTAAGAACTCAATCTCTTGTTAATGGAATTGGCTCTTTTTTAGTACTATTTATAAGCTCGCTTGCTGGAGCGCTTTTAAGACTTACCTAATATGTCGTATATACTCTTCCTTAGTCCTTAAATATACTAGTATATTGTTGAGGTAGACGACTATAAACACGTCTAAGTGTTCTCTTAAGACATTATTAATATATGCCTAGAACGTGGCGGGGGTATTAGTGAGCCCGAATGGTATAACTAAATACTTATAGAGTCCGAATCGCGTTCGCATCGCAGTCTTCCACTCTTCGCCTTTTTTAATTTGAATCCGGTTATATACTCCTAGGATGTCGAATTTTGTGAACCACTTAGCTCCTTAGAGTCGATCCTATAACTCCGAAATTAAAGGTAACGGGTAACTATTCTTAATAGTTATATTATTTAGTCTTTAGTAGTTAACGTATAGTCGTAGCTTACTATCCTTTTTAGGTATAAATAGGATGGGATATCCCGCGGGCGACTGGGATTCTTATATGAATCCTTTCTTTAGATTCTTATCTAGGTACGCTTATAGCGCCTCTAGCTTCTCTAGTGATAGTGGGTAAATCGCTGACTTCCCTAGTGTCTTGCCTTCTTTAATGGGTATTATGTGATCCTATAGCTAATATGCTGGTAGGGCTTTATTTGGAGCCTTATCTATAAATAACCTCGCGTAGTCCTTATATTTGTCTGGAATGGATAACGGAGCTATAGTAGATGCGAGCTCTTATCGCTTACTCTATAGGATCTATACTTACTTAGGGTTTTTCTAAACTTCCTTTATAAGTTCTTCCACCGAGATTGCGCATATCTCGAGGCCGTCTTCTAGCGTGTCTTCGCTCATTCGGACTAGTTTCCTCTAGGAAAAGTCTAATATCTAGCGGATCTAATTGATCTTTAGATTCGCGTTCTTAAGCTATAGTAACCCTAGCACTACGTCGTAGGTTCCTGTTACCGTAATATCGAACTACATGTTCTTAACATGGGGTCTAATCTTTAACCTAACCGTCTTGGTTTTTTAGTCTACTAATCCCTAATTATAGCCTAAAGGTTAGCCGTCTACTATAGTTACTAGGTAGGCGTCGAGCTTGTGTTATAGCTGCAACCTAGCTTTCTAGGTAAACTGTAGTGACATGAAGTTTACTATAGCGCCTAAATCGATTAGTGCCTTAGCCTATAATTAGCTAATCTTAACCCACACTCGTAGGTTCCCGGTATATTTTATTACCGCGAGGGTATACTTGCGGTATCCTACTCTAGGTACCCAGGTGCTCTTACACTTATTCGAAAGTCTTTTAGTAGGCGCTTCTATCGACCCTCTAGCCGGAAGGCCTCCTAGTTTTTTAAATTAGAGTCTTCCGAGTCGGGGCTCCCGGAGCTCTCGTCCTTAGCTAGAGTCTCTATTCCATTATACCGGAATTTACTTTAATCAACCTAGCGTTCCGGATTCACTCTTAGATCCCTAGCTACAAATTCCTAGTGGAGTGCCGTGACTTTCTATCGCAGTTCCCTAGGAATATAGCCTCCCTTAGGGGTAATGTATCCTCCATCCCTAGTGAATCTTACTTCTATAGGTGGGTGTTCTCGCACTATATCGTAGTATTCGTGTCCTGGGTGGGGCATACTATTTAGTATCTGCCCTAGCTAGCGTATACGTTCCGTGACTGCAACTAGTTATCCTAAGATAAGGTTGTAGACTTCTCTATATAGCTCGCTGAAACTAACAGCGGATCTCTACTATACTTTATATGCGGTTAGGCGGACTTTAATCTTCTAGAGTTTCTCTTTAAACTCTAATTATCCCACTTATTCTTCTATAAGATCGTATACGTCGTAGTAGGCCTAATGCTATATCTTAGGTGGGTATCCTCCCGTGATAGGGTTCTATTCTAGTACCCTTTCTTCTAGTTCCTTATCTAGGACTAGGTTCAAGATATCGGAGCTAAATTCCTCCTCTAACAACTCTTCTTCTAATAATACAGCCTCTTCCTTAGAGAGTATACTTAGTACTATAGTGGGCGCGACTAGGCCTTCTATCCGTGAACCTTAGTGACTAGACTCCGCTTGGACCCTTTCCCTAATCGAGAGAGGTCGTGGTTCCTCCTTGCGTGTAGGGGTCCTCTAGCTAGGTTTCTTCTTAGTGACCTGTAATGCTTGTCCGGTCCTAGGGGGTTTCGGAAACCAACCCGATCCGTTTTTGTTACTTAGGTGTATCTGACACCTATCGTTATAGTATGTAGTCTAGGACATAGCGTTATGGTGAGTTATAGTGGCAGCCAACTTGTCTTACCTCCTTAGGCCGTTAGTTTTAGCTAATGCCTAGGCCTTTTTTAGTTGCCTATAATCCCGAGCGATGTGTCCTATGCGATCGCAGTTGAAGCACTTTCCTATAAAAGGCTTCCTTTATCCTAAGGACAATTCTTATCCCTATAAGGGCGTCCCGCGTCCTCCCTACGACCTTCTCCTTAGGAGACGTCCCGGACGTCTTTCCGTTACGTTAAGTTCTATAGGCCTAAGCCTATACGGGTCTTAGTTATACTAAGTAGGGTGGCTCTATTTCCGTCCTACCACTACTAGCGCGTTATAGTCTTTCTTTTCTAATCTTCGTTCGTATAGTCGATTGTCAATCCTAATTAACGTGGAAATTATTTTTTGTAAATAATCTAGTCGGTCGCCTCTAACTAAGTCGTTCTTGACGTTCTCTTTTAATCCTTAGTAGTACTACGCGGTTAAAGCTGTCTTATTCTATAAGGTGTTTAACGCTACTAATTAGAACTAGGTAGCATAATTAGCTGCTAATCCCTTCTAGATTAAGTTTATTAGTTCTCTTTCTATAGTACGTGCCGCGTTGATGTCTCTAAATACTCGTTGTATCTTTACTTTAAATAAGAGTATATTGGTAAATAGTTCTGTTGTTTCCTGGGACTAGTTACGTTTATTATTCTTAAGGAAATCCTTGAGATGAGGCTAGATCCATTTAAATGCTCGTCCCCTTAGATAGGTGATAATAAATATAACTTCGTTTTCTTCTTAAAAACGTTCCTGGTTGTGCTAAATATATAGGTTATATTAGAGTAGCTATGAATCGAGTTTATTACGCTCTCCACTATACTCGTCCGGTACCTTGACCTTAATTAGTTTTAGTGCTAGAGGTGGCGGTGGTGCCTGTCCCCTTAATAGCCTGGTGGTTGATTCTATAGTAGATATATCGGCGTGTTAATCTTAGGTGTTCCACGAAAGTGGTGCTTAAAGTGTAACGAGGTGCTATTATAAGATAATAAAGATTACTATGATGGTTGGGGTCCTAATTAAGGAGATAGGGAATAGTGCTAAGATATAGTTAATAAGGTGAGGATTGATATCACGTAGTGAGATCAGATTAATATTATAAAGAATGCTAGATTCTTATTTAAGTTAAGTACACCGTTCTAATAAACGAGAACGGTGTCTCCTATATACTGCCTGGTGCCCTTAGTGGCTAGTAGTGGCTAGTAGTGCTAGCACTACTATCCTCTACTAGTATTACTATCTATTTCTAATCACGTGGTCCTTTTTGCTAGCACTAGCTAGTAGTCACGTGGTGGCTAGCTGGTGCTAGCCACTATTCGGCCTTATACCGGTGACGCCGGTCTTGTCCTATAAGGTCGTAACAAGAACTAAGAGAAAGAAAATAAAGGCTAAGGTTTTATATATAAGCTTAGTTAATAAAGATAGTACTAGAGGCTCTAGTATTAAGAAGAGCAGTAGACTTATATTTATATAAACTAGTAACTAAAGTATAGTTAATTATAAGGTATTTATTTTTATTAAAGTCTTACTAAGGTGACTAGGAGATTATAGAAAAGAAAATCTTAACTATTCTAGATATAGGTTCCTATAAGTAACTTTTAGTAGAAACTACTTATTTTCTAAATAAGTTAAGTCTCTAGATAGAGTAGTAGGGTTTAGAGTATTAGGAGTAGAGCTAAAGTTAATTACGTGTATAGTAGTATAAGACTTCTTTAGGTAGTTATAGACTATATAGTTACTACTATAGTATAGGCACTTATTATTGTTAAAGCGCTATTACTTTATCTTAAGTATAATTAGGTCCTACTAGACGCGACTAACTATAAAGTCTATAGGGTTACTATAGTTATAAGCTATAAGTATAGACTAGGGTGTAATTAGTATAGGATGAGAAGCTAGTAAGAAGGTAGTTATAGTAGTTATTATATAGAAAGTGCTAGTAGTAGGAAGTAGAGCTAGAAAGAAGTACTTTTAGAAGAATAACATGCTAGTAGCTATACTAGTAGTAGTATATAGGCGCCTATTAATACGCTAGTAGAGGTAGAAGTACTTAAGATAGCTTATTTTCTTAGTATTCTAGCTTACTAGAGCGCTTTAAATCTTATTTAATAGACTTATAAAGAGTATAGACTTCTTTTTATTATTATTATACCTAGTATTATGAATATAGTGTTAGAGATTAGTAGTAAAGATAATAAAGTTATAATTCTTTTAATAGATTTCTATAATTTTAGCTTAAGTAGTTACTTTAGGGTTTAAGTTATTAAAGAATAGCTTAAGGTGCTTAATTATTTCCTTAATTAATCTAAACTTAAGTATACTATCTATATAAATATACGGAAGAAAGAGCGCTTAAGTAGTACTCTTAAGGTAACTATATAAGTATAAGGTTTAAGCGGCTTTAGTAGGGTATTAGTTAGCATTAATATAGAGCTTTATATAGATATTTATAATAAAGGAGTGGAGGGTGGTATAATTAGAACTAAAGAATAGTTTTAGGTTAGAAAGCTTTTTTAACTTTTTAGTTAAATTAGCGTTTAATTAGGTGGCTTAGGCTATAAGTTAAGTAATACGCTTAGTCGCTTTAGTGTATATAATAACTATAGTATTATACTATCGTGTAAGATTCTTAAGTTACTTTTTAAAGGTGCCGCTATAAGTATATATCTTATTAAACTAGTTTAAAAGATTAATAAAGAACTAGTACTAGGTATTAAGATTCTTTAGAACTTTTATAGTAAGTATTATAGAAGAGTTAATAGCTATAGGAGCTTATAGCGCGTTAGAGGTATTATCTATAGATATAGGCGCTTTAGCGGAAGTAGGAGAATATATAATAGGCTATAGCTAAGCTATAATAAGAGATAATTAGTAGATATAATATAATATTATAATATAGAGAGGCTTAATACTAAAACTTAATTTATTAGAGTAATATATAAGATATTATATGCGGTTAGAAGGTATAGTAAGGAAAATAGGAAGATAATTCTATAAGTAGAGTATATAACCTAATTACGTGACTCTAGAATAACTAAAGATTCGAACACTAAGGAATACTAAGTCTAAACCGTAATACTTTTAATAATTCTAGTTACTTAAAGCTAGCTCTAAGCTATTAGATTTTACTACTAGATTCTTAAGGCTATCTCTAAAACCTTAGAGCTTTAAAGCTACTAAGCTACTTGAGCTACCTAAGCTATTTAAGCTACTTTTTAGAGTTCTATTCTTACTTAATTTTTCATCCCCTAGCTAGTAGAAACAAAATAACTACTATTTAAAAATTAAGTAGTTTTAACTTTTTTTTTCAAAAGTTTTATAAGTATATACTATAGCTAGTTCTATATACTATAGTATAAATAGCTAGATAGAGCTAGATAGATAAAACTAGAGAGATAGAGCTTTATATAGTAGCTTAGTAGCTTAGTAGCTTAGTAGCTTAGTAGCTTAGTAGCTTAGTAGCTTAGGTAGCTTAGATAGTTTAAGTAGCTCTAAGTATTCTAAGTATTCTAATAAACTTAATAAACTCGAGAAGCTTAAGAAGCTTAAGAAGCCTAAAAAGCCTAAAAAGCCTAAAAAGCTTAATTTAGCTAAGTATATAGACTTTCTTATAAGTAACTCTTAAGATAGATATAAGCTTAGTAGCTTTAAGATCTTAGAGATAGCTCTAAGATCTTAGAAGTAATAAATATTTTTATTAATATAGTATTAATAGTATAGTTAGTAGTTAAATTAATACAAATAGACGCGTTTAGATAATTAAAATAATAAGGTTTAATACCTACTAAGACTCGTGATATTTTTAGAAACCTTACTACAAGTAGCTAGTAGGGTGGCACGTGATAAGTGTAGAGTAATCTAGCGTCGAGCTAAATAGATTAATCTAGAGTCAGATCGAGTCTAATCGAACTTTCAATATCACTACGTCAGATTCGAAAAGAGACTATCGGAATCTTCTACCATAAGAACAGGTTCACATGCGATGTAACAAACAACGACCCCACCGCTCAACGTCTATAGCTGGCCAAAATCGGCGACGAGAAGAGGAGAATGCTAACTCTAGGCCCGGACGGCTTTGGATGGCTTTTCTCTTGGAGCAAAGATCCTAAGGAAACAAAACTCTGCTGGAAGAACCTCCCAATATGGCTCGAGTACCAATATCATGGAAAACTGATGGTGCCGGGAAAGAGCGACCCCACTTGGCCGCGCACATAGCCGATCAAGATCGTTCACGAGTTTTTCAATACAGCCTATCGTCTCCAACACGCCGACGTCCCCTGGGCGCTAGCTAAACAAGTGCTATGCTCAATGGCCGAGGTCGTAGAGTGCGCACCACATGGTTGGAAGGCCCTGGAGGATGAGTGATTGGTGAAGAGGACCTCTCGCCGCAGCTGCTTCCGACTTCTTCTCGTGCTACTACTTCAGTGTACGCTGCTGTCGTACGGAATCGATACCTTCACTCGGCATGCACATTTTGCATACTATAAACATGACACTCAGTCCATTTAGGAGGAGAGGTATCAGAATAGTCTTCCTGTATCTTCTTCTCTGGCTTAGGGTTAATAATGTTTCCGTAGTTTGGGAGCATCATTATATGCGTCGCTAGAGACTAGGTACGATTGAAGAGAAATCCGAGCATTCAGAACTCCACGCTCTCTGATTATTTCTATAACCCTTGTGATGTACATGATCCGTGGCCGCCAACATTCTTAAGCTACCAGCCACAGCCACAGCCGCGCGAGTACTTGGGTAGGTTCAAGGAGTAACTGGCCATCTTCTAAGCATGAGCGCTGCTACATTACAGCAAGGGGTAGATGGAGCACGAAGGTGCCGCCGGGCTGCTATTCTGGTCACCGGCACCCTTACCTAAGTACCTAGACAGCACCTCTCGATTAACAAAAGCAATTAATGCCAACCAGAACGACAGGATGGCTTGAACTCTCGCGAGGCCAGCCTTTATGCAGAGAGCCCGTCACCTTATATCCGAAGGAGGATGTAGCAGACTCGCCCGTAAAACAGCGCAGTGCGCGGACCAGCCTACTTGACGCTAGCGAAAAGGGCGCGATGGCTGACTCGAACATTCGTCGTCCGCCTCGCGAAGGACGGAGTTTCGTGGGGAAATCTGGCTTGACGGCATCGTGGGTGCTGGCGATCGCTTTTACCACTTCGTGATGAGAAGACCAAGGCGTTGGTGGTTGCCTGCGGCGGCCTCTGAGCTCAACCAGAAAGCACTTACCCACTGCTCCTCGCACATTGCGTCTGTTCAGACCAATTATGCATTCCAAGGTGGCCATGATGTTGCATCTTGCTCGTGGATCATGGCGATCAAGTCGGTCTACCAATAATGCACACAACTAGGCTCCAATGACAACCACCTGAGCCGTGAGGCTATTATCTGCATTTCACAGAAGCATTGACCTGTACGTACAGCGTAGGGCACGCCTGAACGCCTTCGCTGAACCTCACGAAGCCGCCTGCCATAGATGGCGTCCTTCTCGTCCGCGAGCGTGTCCGTTACAAGCGTTACACCTGACACCATGAACGCAGCCTACTGGGGATGCGATATTTGCCGCATCGCTCGCATATACATCTGCTCCGAGTCCGCATCTTCGGACTCGAGACTCGCTCTCGGCCGGGTTGTGCTTAGCTCTTTTGACGTCTCCGTGCTGGTGCTCACATCGAGAATCCCGTCCTCTTCGAGCTCATTTGGGCCTGCTGGCGTCCGTATCGGCGAAAATGTTGGCCCGAGGATGAAAGGCGGATCTTGCGTGGAGGGTGACTCTGGCGGAGAGGTGACCTTCTCTGATTGCGTGGCGCCCTGTTTGCTGTACCAGAATGACCTGTGATGCTTCTCCGGCTTGGGTTCGGCGTGTAGATCGCTTCGACTTCTCGACAGATCCGCAAACTCTGGTCCCTCAGCTGTGCTTTGTGATCCCATGCCACCACCCGGCCGCACAACCTCGACCAGCTGGTTGAGCACCGCGAACTCCAGCTTGAGCTTGACGCTATATACGACCCCCTTAAAGCTTTGTTGATACACCGTCACGTTCCTGTATTCCAGAGCCAGCAGTGCGATATCCATCAATATAATCAACACATTGATGCCAAAAAGTTGCTTCATAATATTGCGCGCATTCTGCGTGAGTGTGGTCCTTAGGATATCGACCGTCTTCCACACGTACAGCCCCGAAATCCCAAGCTCCTGCATGCAGAAAATCGTCATCTGTATCTTCTCAATAACCTTATACGCGTCCGCAAAGCCCCTCCCCGTATCCGTGAGATTACTAACATGCGACACAACCGTAGTCGTCGTATGCAAGATCACGGCGTCGAGGATGATGATCCACAGCACCACCCGCAGGATCCGCGGGCTATGTAGCACCAGGTGTAGCCGGCTGTATAGCACGAAGGACTGCCCGGACACCATAAGCATCCAGCCGATGTTGTCGATGAGGACGGCGGCGACTTCATTGGAGAGACCGAAGTAGACCATCAGCCGCCCGACGGAGTAGGGAATTAGCCCAAAGGTGGCGATCAGCATGCTCCAGTAGTAGAGGCCATGCTTGCGCTTGAAGATTAGGTAGATGAGGAGGAGGAGCTCGAGCGCGTTGTAGAGGCCGAGAGCGGTGCAGACCTGCGGTAGTTAGTCTCGGATGGTAAGAAGCAGGCTACGTGTAAGATATACAATCACAATGATGCTTTCCGCATTGAACTTGTCCAGCTCGTCGACGGCGGTGTTCACGCCCGGCTCACCAGCCATTGTGGGGCGATCGCGGTGAAGCGCAGAGACTAGAGAGTCGAGTTACTAACTCGCTGGCAGACGCTCGTATGATGGGGTCATTGTAGACAACAGCGCAGTCATAGTAATACGATGAGTGAAGTGAGAAGTCGGCATTTTTGGCCATGCGATAGCTTTGAGCCGTTGAGGCGCATGGGTGAGCATCCCGCAAACCTGGAGCGCGGGATGAAATCCGGGGAAATCTCTAGAACTGCGGGGAGTGAGCTGCTTGCTGTCGATTGGTGGATATGGCGATCGGCTAGGCTCAGCGACGGGACGGACGAAGCGAATTTCTCCTTTAAGCAGTGAGCGTCATTACTGCAAATGATATTTAAGGCGCCGAAGTGTGGGTTCCTGGACACTTGCAGTCTGGCGAAGATACAGTATGTAGGTTGGAGGTATACTCTCGGTTTTGCAATGTACCTACATTCAAAGCTCGGATCAGCAACACCATTGTTCACATTTCAATCCACATGTCCGTGGAATCAAATATTGACATCACCACTCGAATCTATTGCAACGTGGCTGAAACTCACGCGCTGTCATGGTTGTATAGCTCTGAGAACATCGATGTGGCACATCAGCCTACCATCTGGCCAGATCCGGAGCTCCCTTCTTCAGTCCTTTATAATACCGACTGCCTCGGAAACCGAATCCCCCTATCGTTGCTCCGTACCGGAAGTCGGAGAAGTCTTCAGATGGCCAGACTACTCTACTCCCATAAGTCCGCTTCCACCGTGTCGACGATAAATGCAGCTGCACGTCGCCAGCGGTATATATTACTCTACGGGACACGCATGCTGCAACCCGCAGGTGGCTTGGTTGCTTTTCGGCATGGTGAGTGCACGTGTGAGATGAGGCTGCGGCACCACGACGTACGAGGCGGCCTCAGCCTCATAAAGCTGGATCAGAGAACACCTTGCCCGTCGCTGTTGAGCCAGCTAAAGCAATCGACTTGCGCTTAATCGCGAACGGCAGTCAGCTTCTTCCTTTAGTATTGTCGACGAACCGTGAAGGTTGACATTCACGACCGCAGCCATCCAAGATCCTCAGTATGGGTATAGCAGACTTTGTTTGGTTTAGTATAATATGGAAAGAAGGCGAAGCTTGTAGTGACACTTCAGATCCAGACGTCGCTGGTATAGGGATAAGTCATATCACCTCATCCGTCCGGACGGCTTGGCGAAGATAGCTCCTAAAGATCACATATGCAATTCAGGTAGTCCTTTCATTCGTGATCGCAGCGTTCGTCACCACATTTGCATCTATCATAGCAGCTATCCTAGATATCCAAACCAGGGACGAGAAGGGACTTCTACCTCAAAGCTTCCGGACGCGATCGTCTCGTTACATGAGCCATAATACGATGAATACTCACAAATTCTGGCGAGCCGTACTCAACAGATTAATCCTAGCTCTTGCGGACCAACAGCTTATCGTGGGAGTTGCCATTCTCATCAGTGTGTATATCAGCAAACCTGGTCATTTCCTTCAGAGAGGAAATATTTCAGGGCCGGTCTGGGCGTCTACGGAATACACTGCTCTGGTTATATACCTTAGCTACCTATCAAGCAGCTCGCACCTTGCTTGCGTCATTACGCCAAGGAAATCCTTCTACCGTCACCAGGCTGTAGCTCGAGTTCGCATTGGCCTAATAATGGTTTTCGCTGTACTTCTAATAGTTTCAATCGGTCTCAGTCACTCCGCGTTCTTCTTCATATACAGGGCTTTAAGGAGACTTTTGAATCCGAAGGGCGGAGTCTCAGATCGTTTTGTGCTAGCATTGACGTATGTGTTGCCTATTTCATCGGTGATCTATCTGTACTAGGTTTCAATACTCCAATCTGCTACGGCTCTAAGGGCGAAGATAAAGGAGTTCATACGTCTCCGAGTCTAGCCCCCAATCAAAGACAAGCTCAGGCTTAGGCGAGTTATGTATGTGTGTCAAAAGACTTTCGGGGATGCTATATGTCAAAACATTGCGAGAATCAGAAAATCATTGTTTTAGTTTTGTTTATTTTCTCATCCATTTGTAGTCTTCCTTTCGCAGGTGGTTATGGCTCTCATATTCTTCGTGTTAGTGCTTCTTCGAAAGTTTGCGATGCCGCCGAAGACGATTATCCCGGGTGATAAAGGACCTAACGGCGAGGCAGTTCTAGACTACTGTGGACTAAATAATTCCGGGGATAATAGATAGAACTTTGGACAAAGCCGTTCCGTGCTTCTTTTACTTCTCCCCGTTTGGTCCGCTTTCGAAACTTATATAGGTACGGATTCCTTCCCTCAAGGTCTAACCACAGGCTCACGCATTTGCAGAGGAGAAGCACAAATCCCAGCATAGCCGAGAACATAACGACCATGAACTTGAGATATGGAGAAGAAGCGGTTCTCAAAGACAAATTAATCCGAACGACACCCGCTCGTCATTAGGAGATAGTCCTATAGCCACACCTGCACCCCAAGAGCGCCCAGCCGACGATACGTCAGATGGAGCTATTCAGGAAGACCATGGGAATTTGACTATCCACCTCCAAGGAGAATGGACACGGAGTCAAGGGTTAAAACCACCTCAACAAGCCGTGAGAAGCCAGTAGCAATGACAACGGCAGTTTAGGGCGGGGACGAACATGTCCAGCCTCCCTCCCGACGAGGTACCAGCAGCTTGCGTACGTAGCCTGTAAGCAGGGAACCGTTTAGGCAGGAAATTGACGATCTTGAACCTGACTGAGTTTTGTGGGTTTGGCGCTATGCGTGCTGTGTCATGATCTCATTTCGCTAAGCAATTGACCGTTATTCGATTTGGTTTTTGATTAGATGGCCGTACGTAGCCACGTTAGCGGAGGGAGGTCGAAGCTTGGTAGTTTTGGAGAACGCCGGAAGATCGGTCGGCCCGAGGACCAATCATCGTTGTTAAAAGATGCGCTCCCGACGCTTTGACTAAAATCTTCCCCACTAAACTCTATAGCGCCCTTATACTAAAAACTAGAGAACACTTTAACTATAGTACTAGTAAATAACACGCGTTTTTATAACTCTAGGTATTTACTCTAAACTATTAATTATATAGAACTTATAGTGTTTTGGTAGTTCCTTATGCTACTATCTATAGTACTATATTTAAGATCCTATTGCAGCGCGCCGACTATATTAAATATACCATCTCTTATATTAACTACAAGCTCTGCGTATTTAAGTGCCACTAGTACTTAAATTATTATAAGCTTCTCTGTTAATTAATGAGAGTCAGGACTGTATACCGGATATTAATAGTACTAGAGAATTGGATTGCTGGCGCTTCAAGAGTCTGATAAAGGATTCTAGTACACTAATTCGTGCTACTAGATCTAGTGCCTAGTTGAAGTGGAGGATTAGTTTCTAGAATATAAATAACCATCACAACAATGATATCTATTAGGCTGGATATAGTATTAATATGGCTTGCTATAGCCTCACGTCGGGCGCTATTTGAGAGAGTAACAGACACAAGCCGCCAATCAAGCGGGCACTATAATTCGTACTGCTGAAGCTATCTATATCGAGCTAACTAGTTCTAACGTTCTGCGGGCGCCGAGCTTCAGCCGGTTCTGAGGCTGCCACCTGAATGAGTGCCACCAGTTCATGATCACGGGCTTACAGACTGCTTGCACCCGGAGACGCCAGGCTGAAGGAGAGGATGCTACAACCACCTGCAGCCCAGCAGTGAGCCAGGAGCATAGCATGTCCCGCAATAAAGGCGAAGGCGCGCCTCTAGGAAGGCTACGTCGTCGTCCGCCAGGCCTCTTTGTTTACAGGTTATTCAACGTTTGCCCGCGGTGCAGATCCCCTTTGAAGTTCAATATTTACCAAAATGTTCTACCAGCAGCTTGAATCATCCTAGCAGGCGTTGCTGCCTCACAGGCTTCTTTCACCCGCTTGCAATGGAGCTTTTCTTGCGACGTCCCTCCTCCTGTTAATAAACACGCCCCTTCTCCTCTTCTGCCAATGATTATCCACACACATCCGCGATGCTCCTCCTAAACATGCTTTGGTATCTACCGGAAGTGCTTCGGTGGCTACCGTTCGGCATCTTTGTATTCTTCCTCAGCATTGCCGTACTCCTCCTCACCAAGTGTTACGCGTTCGTCGCCGGAGTATTGACTTTTGCCGGAAAGGGGGTTATTCTTCTCTACAAGATTGGTGTAATGGTCTACTATGTGCTACAATGGCTCTATACTATCATCGGGCCCCTAGTGTGTCGCGTCATTGCCGCCTCCCCGGGCATAACCCGTTCGGCGATCGCATTCGTACAGCCCTGCTTCCGGAGGGCCTGGCATTGGGGTTATCAGTTCCTGGACCTGCCGAACATTACCATGGTCTGGACGTTGGACGCTATCAAGACCTGGCTGTTCCCAGTACCTAGTCTCACGGGCAACGGCGGTAGTGACAGCAAGTATTGCGCTGCCATCACGGCCAAAGGTAACCGCTGTCGGCGTCCCGGGCTGGCGAGCGAAGCGGGCAATCTTTGGTACTGCTACCAGCATAAACAACAGGGCGTGTACGCCGCTGCTGCGGGAAAGTTGAAAGTCTGCTGATGCTACAGCTAGGTAAGGCAAGCGTTCTTGGAAGCACTCCATTCGCTAATGATGCATACAGCGCCTATAAGGTCACCATCCGTGCAGGGCACGCCGCGTTTAATCTTCTTTTCGATAACAGTTACGCTTGAGACGCTGCGAGGGGAGGATGTTGTGTATTTCTCGGAGTTCACTTTCCCGGTTTTCTCAGGTGTACTTTGAGGCGTTTCATTTGGCTTATTGTGACGAGATGGGAAATGTTGCTTGCCTGATAGTTATGCCACACACATCCCAGAGACAAGACGCGCCTTCCTGCGGCGAACAGATGACTAGTGTGATAATGTATTCTGCATTCCGTGGGCGATCGCACTTGCCAGCCGCTGTCCTAGTGCTTCTAATGTATCCGCTTTCAACTGTGGGATCGACATACATCGCCCTGCATCGTCGTTGCTGGTCTTGTCGCTGTTATTGAAGAAGAAGAAGAAGAGAAACGATAGGCATGGAGAGAGAGACTGGACGACCCGTGATTCCGCTATGTAGACAGGCTTGCCTGCGGAAAACGGATACTGCCCGATGTGGAAATGCACGCTCAATCGTGGGACAGCTAAGAAAATGCTGTGCAGCTACGGGTAAGCATTAATATCTTCAACAATGTGGACGAGATAGCAAGTCTTAACATTCGCGGCGACTGGTTATTATTAGTAGAGTAGAATGTTACACTACCCTCTTCCCTTCACTCATCCAAACAATGCTTAGCAGCTGACGGACTTTCGCGAGTGGATGTTCTTGTACAGTAACATGACTAGCAGCAAGTGTACGGGCAGATTACTAGTTATACCACTCTTGGTTTCCCCGTCCCCACCTTAGCGCCCTCGGTCATCCACGCGGGCAGCTACCTCTAAAAGCCCACACCATGCTTCTTGCGAGCCCGGCCCCGTACCATAGCTCCTACATGTGCCGCCGCCACGATGAGCAACCGCCTTAGCACACATCAAGCTCTAAGGTGAGGATACTAACGCCTCCGGAACCCCCTTCCGTGGATCCGGCAATAGCCATGACGACGCAGCACGCCCCAACACCGCCTTGGACGCAGATCAGCAGACGCCAGCGGATCTAGGATTGCTGGGCGAAGTACGGGCTTGGTGATAGCTTGGCCGGCAGGCAGGTAGACGGATGGTGGATTCCGAGTCGTCGGACGAAGTCCCACCCGGGTGGGAGTTCAGCTGGTAGGCAGCTCGGGAGATGGCCCTTGATACGACAAGTTGCCAGGTGAAGTCCGACCCGAGGGGCACTTCGTGGCAGCACCTAGGTAGCTGGGTGAAGTTCCGCCGTGGTAGTTCAGTTAGAAGGCAGATCATGATGCTGAGTTGCTGGGTCACTGGACGAAGTGCCACCTGTGTGGCAGCTCAGGTTGCGCGCGCGAGTAGACGGTAACTGTAGTACGGCTACTAAGGAAATCTTTGTCGCTAGTTGCGATAATCTGTTTACTACTTCTTAGGAGGTTGCTGAGGCTTCTGCTTGCTCGTTTTTCGGGTCTCCGGGTTACGTATCTACTGTAAGTATTAGTACTATCATTAGAAATAGACTTTCGGGAGAGTAGTGTAACATGGGGCGCAGCACTCTCTTTGTACTTACATCCTTTGCGTTATCCAGAGTTATCATGGTTGAAACCGCATCCTTTTGAAAAGGACTCACGTGCGGAAGGAGCAAGACTCTTGCCTTAGAAGAGAGACAGTCTTGTAGAAGCAGCACTAACTGGAGGAATATCAGCGGAAGCTATATATAGACGGGTCGAAATCTCATTTACATTACAGTCTTTTCCGCTTGTGCATTCGCGGGGAATAGGCTTTCCATAGTTCCTGAGAGCTTTGAGAAAGTTCACTCGGGTGCCGTTGATGGCCGTGAGTTCTGTATAGTGCGCCGTGTCTCGAGCAACTTGTAGGTGGCCTGGAGCATCGTTTTTCATGTTTTCGTTGCCTGCAAGGTCAACGAGGAATAGCTTTGACTCGAATACCCCATCGCGGGCATTAGGAGGAGACACAGTAAGGATGAGGGTGCAAATGAGGTGGCCTCGTGAGGATGCCGCATTCTTGTCCGTTGCCCTTGTTTTACGGATACTCAAGGCCTCTCGAAGTAATTCGGAAAATGCCGCTGGCGACTGGATAGATGTTATGGTGTGTCCAGATACTACCTTCTCGTCCTCGTGATTTCGCTGGAGGCCCACTCCACTCTTAGGGCCTCCGTCACCCAGTAGATCCCGTATCTCCTCCAGGTAGGACTCAAGAACAGAGCACCGAAGCTTGTACTGCCACCCGTTGGCTCTTTGCTCGCCAAACACGGAGAAGATTAACTCGACAGCGGAAGGAGCAAGGGCGTCACGGCTGTTAAACATAGTCCAAGACTTGCCGGCGCCCGTTTGACCGTCTGCGATAATGGCAAAATACATATGGGGTTTCCGTAGCGCGGCTCGTACTAATGGCTCGACCTTTGCAAACACGTCCCCGTTGGTGGAGAAGCTAGGGAATACGTGATCGAACTCGAAGTCCGTATAGACAGTGCCGCGGCCGGCCGCCGTGCAACGGTTGAGTCTTAGCGTATTGCACTGGCCGGCGGGAATCTCTATTTGAACAGGGTCCTGTCCATGGTCTGCTTGTGCAGTGCCACGGACACGCGGCATGACGCACACCTGGGGCCGTGCCATGAAAAGCTCTTGTAGGCAGCGGTCTTCGACCTTGTCGCGGTCTTTGAGCTTGTTTTTGAGATCCTCTAGCTCTTTCTTTAGGTGGCCGTTGTCCTCAGCTGTCCTGCTGCAGGTTTCCTCAAGATCTTTGAGCTTGGCTTTGAGCTCGGTTTGGAGCTTGGCGGCGTCTTCGAGCTTGGCGGCGTCTTCGGAATTACGCGTGAGATTGTGGCGCTGGTTGGATTCGTCGGCTAGTAAATTCCGGTTTTTCTGGGCCACTTTACTGGCCTCTCGGGGAGGTGCGTCCTTGGGTGCTGCGGAGCTATGGGCCGTGCTAATGCGGCTAAGCGACGGCTTTTTCAGCCGCCGGGCCGTCTGTTCTAACTCGCGCGTGCATGCTTCTCGAGTCTCCATGCCACGATCCGGCATCTTCTGGACGTCTACCGCGGCGGTTTGGCCATACTCTTGTGCTTGTGCTATTAAGCATGGTGCTTTCTGCAGGCCTCTAATACTTCTACGGCGGACTCGACTCTCCCTCGGCAGAAGAGTGCCGTTTGATAAAGGAGTATACCATGGCCGGATCGGGTTCTCAATCGCTGTGAACGAGGTGACGGAGGTAATAGGGCTGATGTGGTGGAAGAACAGAATTAGAATACGAAGGTTCCGTACGCAGGCGTTGAGGATCGCTTCAAGCGGGTTTCTCTGGGGGTATTTGAAGCTTAGCATAGTCAGCGTTTTGCTTGTAGTAGAACAACCAGTATAAGTAGGAGGAATCCACAAAACACAACCTAGACATATTGAATGCGATAATAGTAGAGGAAGCTTAGTAGCTGGATAGGCTAACGCGCTGCGCCTACCTAGTAAGAAACCAGCCCCTCTGGTTGTAGGCAGCCGAGAGCAACAACAACAGGCAGAATACTACCAGGTAGAGCCGGCATTGCCATACGTTCCACGCCAACAAGGTCTCGGTCTCCTCCCCATACCACCCCAGATAAAGAGCTTTCCCGACGGATACCAGCAGCGCGACGGCGGCCCAACATCCGGCTATTATTGATAAAAGAAAAGCCCACATCTTCACGAGCTCTTGACGTCCTGCGTCTTGCGGTAGGTATTCGAGTCTGAGGGGCGATGTGTTCGAGTCTGAGGGCAATGGGGTCAAAAGGAGTCACAGCTACGGTCAAGGACAGAGCGAAAAGAGGCGGCCCTTCGAGAGCAGCGGGAGCTGAACTAGGAGATTTTGGAGTCCAAGCAACCGGCGTACCATGGACGCACCGCTCCGAACGAGAGCGATGTCTCGAGTCTAAGGGGTGATATAATACGTAAGTCCGCTAGCAGCTACGGTGGAGGGGTAAGATTCGAGACACCCAAACGTACCTTAGCTGAAGAGGGAAGCTAGGGTAGCTTCTTAACAGCGGGCTTAGCGGCTCTGTTTCCTGAGCAAGTCGGGCCACACTCTTGCGTGGTAGGTCTTCAGGCTTGAAGCTGGGTAGGTGCGAGACGAGCTGGCGCTGATGGGATTGCAGGAAGTTGTGTAGGAGTTCGCCTTGTGATCGCGGGTTTCTAGGGAAGGAGAGGCGCAGTGAACAGTAACATTAAGTAAAGGGACTCGCAAAGGCGGTAGTAGAATGTTTTCCTATGAAGGGCCCCAGGGAAAGTGGTCCAGAGTAAGCTAGACCCATTCCCTAATAAATAATAAGACAGTTCTGCATCAAACGAAGTCTCGTAGCTTGATCCAGGTGTGCAGCTTTGTGGGCCGCGAGCGACGTGCTCCAGAACAGAAGAGCACGGATCTCCATGCTGCAGAGGCGGCTCCGAGGATGTGAAAGAAAGAAAGGGGAGGGATTTCTGCCTAGAGACAAGACATTCGAGATGGGCTGAATAGTGTCCCGAGTGTCAAGACTCAAGTGCGACTGACTTGAGGGATAAAGGTGAACCGTGAGGCGATGAAGATCTCAGATCCATTGCAACAATTGCGACAGATGGAAGCTATAGATATTGCCGTCCCTTCGAAGAACGAGTAACTTACGGGCCACGGACAGTCTAGGGAACGGCGTGAGCACCTACCACCCCCCGCCGCCTGCGAGGAGCGCAGCCGACGCAGCGGCGGCATCCTTCCTTTCGCGAAGCGACAGCATCCTTTCGCCGCAGGCGACCTAACCACCCTACTCTTTTATAAGAGGACTCCCGCTACCGCCTACGAGGAGTGTAGCGATACAACAGCGGCATTCTTCCTTTCGCGAAGTAATAGCATCCTATTACCGTAGGCGACCCAACCACTAATCTTCTATTAGGGGGGGTGCCTCTCTCTAAATCCCCCTAGCCTCACTATGCTTAAAAAGTACTTTTGGTTACCGGGCCGATAAAGATGTATAATATAGATAGTCTTACCGGTCCGGCGGCTATATCTAGTAAAGTATAGGTATAGATAGGGCAGATAGAGACTATTTAAAGTATTTATAACTCTATCTTAAATAAGTTATTAAGAGAGAGAAAAGGACCTTTCTGATTATTATCGCTCGCCTATTAGTAGGCAAGTCTACTATATAGCCACCTACAGTATAAAAGCAAATGCCTAAATCATCTACAGCCGCTCCACGCACTTAGAGCCCTATTCTATACCCTTAACCTTCGCGAAGAGATAGCGCCGCTATACTTTATATATTATTTACCTCTAAGACCCGAGCCGTGTTAAGAGTAGAGAGCGGTAGCTAGAGGACCGGCTACTCTAATTACACTCTCTAGCTAATAGTATACTAGTACATATAGGCGAGGTGAAAGAAGGCCGGTAATAGGTCGCCCTAGTAGAAGGGTTTAATATTACTAAATATACTAGGCGGGAAAGCGTCGCTACTACTTTAGTATATAAGTAGGCCGGCCTCTCTAATTTCGCAAAACCCTAAGAGCCTACTCTCGCTAATTAACCTACTAATTCCCGTAGTATTCGCGGTAGTATTAGTAAGTAGGTTAAAGGCGAGCTAAAGAGAGAGAGCATGCGGGTCGAAGCGCGTAATAATAATATAGAGAAATTATCTAACTAGCTCCTCTATACGCGTTAAAGTTAGAGGTATACGGTAGACATCGAGGTTGCGGTAGCTATAAGGCCTTATAGTGTCAGCAGCGTTAGTAGTATTAGTGGTATTAATAACTACCCACCTCTAGCGGGCCGATCCTCTTATTTAGTATAGCTCTCTTAAAAAGTACTCTCTATTCTAAGTCACGCTCGTGGAGGTACTACTATAGAGGATAAGGAACTAAAGTACAACATCCTATAGGTTAAGTAGTAGAACGGGTATAGTAATAAGTACGCGTATAAAGGCTAGATCCGAGAAGTATATAAGTATACCCTTAATATTATAGAATCCTTTAAGCTTAGCTTAGTTCTACTACTTAAACGCTAATAGTACGTTCTTTAATGTTAAACCGCCACCTTCTATCTAGAGTAAGAGGCTTTATATATTAAATCTAGCTAAGACGTTTTTAATCGACTACTATAGATAATTCTTATAGACTTATAGCGCGTCGCCGCTCTAGATAAGATTCGTTATAGTTATAGCGCTAAAGCTACTTACGGACTAGAGTAAATAGATAGAGTAGATAGATATATAGCTTTAGCGACGCGCTTAGCTAGATAAGAGAGCTTAATCGCTCGAGGCGGCGTTAATTGCGGTATTTAGAGGTTGAGTGAGGGAGGTTATTAGATGCATCGAGTGAGGAAGTTTATTATTGTAAAAGTAAGGGAGGTAAGAGAGATGAAGTGGATTAAGGTGAAGTAGAAGGAGGTGAAGTAGGTAGAAAGAATAATAAATCCCTTTATAGTCTCTTAAAGTTTCTTTCTCTACGTAACTATCGTATAATAGATCCGCCTTTACATTTTATATAAGACCCCCGCCTTTATATAAAGCTTTCTTCTCCGCGCAACTATCACGCAATAGGTTTCCCTTCGTATTTTATATAAGACTTCCGCCTTTATATAAAGCTTCTCTCTTTACTTATCATTTAACCCTTTACTTTTAACTTAACATTCTTTTATTATATAATAACCCCTAGTTCATCCTCCTACACCACCTCTACTACTCTACGCCTATATCCTTTATTAATAGCACAGCGATAATAGTAATAACTTCCTATTTGAGCGTAGTAAGGCCGGGGGGGTTTAGAGGGGTTTCTCTCCTAAATAGAAGAAACAGGTGAGTCGAGCGCAGCGAGGCTTAGGGGCTTTTTAAGTAAAGAACTTTATAGGCTAGATATAACGACTTAAGCGCGAAATAATAAAGACGCAGCTATTATTAGTAGAGCGCTCGCAATAAAGCGAGATAGTAAGGGTACTACTACTACTACTTAACTATATAAAACAGCCTCTAGATAGACCGTCTTTAGTAAAAGCGGTCTATCTACTATTTCCTCTATATTTCTTTAGCTCTTATTCTCTTCTCTATAAACTATACTTAATACTATTCTATCTTATTAAACCTCACTTTACTCAGTCTTATCTCGCTAGATCTTATCTTACCGGATTTAGGTGTTAATATATAGTAATAGGTAGTAAAGGGCTCCCGAAACTCTCCTAAAGTATTAACACTAATATTTATACTATAACCCCTTTACTTCCACTTTACGCTATTTCGCTTCACTTTATTCCACTTTACTACCCTTATTATTCTCTAAATATAGCTGCCTAAAACTTTCTTCCCTCTCTATTTAAGCTAATTCTATATCCTTTAACCTCCCTTACCTCTTTATTCTAGTTATTCTCTCCTCTCTTTAGCTCTACTACTTTTTTTCTTCGTCTCTATCTTAGCCTTATGCTTACGCGGTATTGCTATAATTACACGACTAGTATCTCCCTCTTTAGCTCCACTAATTCACTTAAATAGTTAACGCAATTAAGACCCGCTCTTTACTTACATGTATACGCTCTATCTATATTTCACACTACTATAAACTACTTACATTATCTTTATATATTACTACATTAATATCACTTTATTATAATCGGTTATTGCACCTATAATAGCTCTATATAAAGTCCTTTATAACTATATTACAAATATTATAAAGCGCGAAAGCGCGAAGGCGTTACGGCCCTCTAAAGCTAGTAGTCTTAATAGCGTCGCAACTAAAGAAAGTACGTATCTAATTATCTAATCTTAAAAAGTGCTTTTTATCTAATACATTTAAGAGAAAGAGGATAATAGGCGTGGTCACCTACTATAAGAAAACTATAGCAATTAAGCGGCTAAGGTAGCTATTAAATATAAAAAGCTTTCTAGACTATTTAGAGTACGAGGCGAAGAACGCAGCTTATAATAGTTTACTAACGTGGCTCTATTTAAGTAGTATATAGTTTACTTCCAAGTTGTTAATATCTAGCTCTAGTATAGGAAGATAGGCCCCTATATTAACTATTCAAATGCCCTTATCCTTATAAGAGACGTTTCAAGCCGGTTTAATAACCTTAATTTTAAATAGGCGGCGGCGCAATAGCCGATCCAGATAGTAAAACTATTAAAGAACGAGAAGCAGGTGAATAATTCTTATAAGAGCTATAGAACTTACGCACTTACTTCTATATACTCTTAAGTCCCTATATAGAGGCAAGAATCTTAATATAAAGGAGATCTAATAGAGATAGCTCGCTTTAGTAAAGAATTTTACTAATACGAGCACGAAAGAGATATAATAAAAACAGCCTACCCTAAGTATAAGCTCTATAAGCACAACTACACTAGGCCTTAAGCTACTAGAATTTAATTTCGCTACGCTCCTATAGCCTATACTTAGTCCGCGCGCTAGTAAAGACAAGCTTAAGGCTATAAACTAGACATATATAATAATTAGGTATTTAAATTACCTAGTAAGCAATCTAAACTTATTCTACATACGTCTTAATAAGGAGAAGCTACACGAGAGCACCCTTATCTAGATAGTCCACCTACTAGACTTTATACGGCCGCCTCCGAAATCCATTTAAGTACCGCTATAGTCCTAGGCTATAGCGCGCGCCGAGAGTTTACCTAAAGCTAAGTAGTTTATTATCTAAAAATATATAAAGAAGTTTAATAGTCTTAAAGAGTTAAATAAGTATCTAGAAGAATTAGGTGTCATACTACTAAGTACTTACTAGCGCTTCGCCGCCGATCCTAGGCTATATAATAATAGAACTATAGTAAGAAACATAATATAAAGGTAATTTAACTATTAGTAGCTAAGGATAACTATCCGGTCCTAGTAGCTAACCTATAAAGATGCTCTAGATTTAAGTTAACTGATAAATTTAGATAATATTATATAACTAGACGTCTAAAGAACTTTTCTTAACACTACACTATTAAAGCTAATAGTATATATTATCTTTAAGATCCTAAAGGAAGGCGAGGATCTATAGGAGTCTAAAAACCTACCCCTTACTCTATAGAAGCTCCTCACTATTTAAGATAATAACATCTACCTTACTAGCCCCCTTAAAGGCGCACTCGGAATCGACAATAATACTACTAATTAGTTAGAAGAGGAGAATTAAGAGTAGGAGAAGGAGAAGGAGAAGGAGAAAAAAAAGAAGGAGGAGAAGAAGAGGCTTTAAAAAGAGGGGGCATTATCTACCTATTTAGAGCTAACGCTTAGCGCAAATAGGTGTAGCACTAAAGAATACGCTAAACTGAATCTCTTAGCTAAGTTTCTATAACTAGAAGACTAAGCGGCGCTCTTAATATTCTATAAGAGGCACGACGTAACTACTCTTAAAGGCCTTTAAGCCTTTTATAATAAAGTTCTTTTTATAATTAGCGGCAACTACATAATGTCGCTTAAGCTAAAAAAGCCCCCTAAAACCGCACTTAAACTTATAGTAGAGTAGTAGTAAGTAATAAATAAGGCTAGAGAGATTAGTAAGCATATAGCCGATATTTATCTAAAAGTAAAGTGCTCTAATCCGGTTCTCTACCGCTTCTAGATATAAAGTTCTTTATAACTAATAGCTTACTTAGGACGAAGAAATTATAGACGATAGTTAGGCTGACACTAACCACTATTATTATATAATACAAGACGCTATAACTAGCACGCCGGTAATAGTTAGGCCAATAGTAGACCTCTACTTCATTCTCTTTAGTATAAAGCCGACTAATATACCTAGTATATACTACTCTACACTTCTTAATTAATATACCAACCACGACTTCTAGTTTTAGTAAGTAATTGCGGCATGCAGGCTAGCTATTAAGGCTTTTAGTGAAGTACTAGTTAATAGCCTATTACCGCCCGAGCATCTTATATAAGAGGAAGTGATAGTAGCTAGGGCCGCGCTAAGAGGTTTAAGATTATATAGTAGAATCCTATTAGATACCACTAGATTCGGTAAGACTATTAGCCTATTTCTTTTTATATTAATATAGTCGGTTGTATATAAAGACCTAAACGAGTAAAGCTAGCGTATATACTAGCTAATATTACTCACTATACCTCCGGGCTTAGTAATATAAACACTTAAGGAAATTAAGCGCTTATAAGCTAAGCACTTTAAGGTTGTTATCTCCTATAGTAATATAAGCTTAGGCGCGGAGTATACGCTCTAGTAGATTAACTCTACTACGCTTAAGAAGTACCCTAAACTCGATAAATATCCTTTAAGTATAAAGTACATCTTTAACTATAGTGATCCGCATGCTAGTAAGATAATCTTTTTTATAAACTATAACTTACTAGAGGAGCGAGTGCTATATAAGAAAACTATCTACTATTCGCTAGTCTCTTACACGCCGCTAAAGATTATAAAGGGTAAGGAGAAATATAAAAAGGAGGCCTAGAGTAAGAAGCTATAGAAGACGCACTTTAGAGGTGTTTTCGGCCTATTAGTTACAGACGAGTTATAGAAGATCTAAAATAAGTTAATAAGAAACTAGGCTGCTTTAAAGCTAATCCAAGCACCCTATATAATATTATTAATAGTAATAATTATGCAAAATAGGAAGGAGGTATATATAACTAAATCTCTATTCTATACTACTACTACTTCTTATCTATCCGTCTTCTATAAAGTTCTTTACTTAAAATACTTTAGCCTTTACTAATCACCTTTCGCAGAATATTATAGCCCCTATAAAGCTCCTCTAGGATCCTATTTATAAGGCACTTAATATAGCGATTAATAATAATACAGCTATTAAAAGTTAGTTTAAAAAAGCTGCTTCTAATTAGGCGGACATCTATAAGCTTATTAACTCACTCTCTCTTAATAATGTTAGGAGGTTAGTGGCTATAGATCTAGGCCGTATATATAGCCTACTCGCGAAGAAGAAAGTTACTATAGTAAGGAAATTGTACCACGTATTTAGTAAGTTAGCTATAATTAATAGAGTGCCTACTTCTAACCTCTCTAACTCTAATAGGTTATAGATTTAATTAAGGCAGTTTTTTAAGAGAGTAATTTATAAGATAGTTACTTTACCGCGCCGCCCGCTTAAAGAGCTTAAGTACTAATTTATCCACTACGTTAAGGTGAAGTATAATTTTATAAGTAAACCCTAAGGCTTTATACAAGGAACTTTAGACTAATAGGCGTGTAACGCAAATAGAGCCTACGTTAATAAATATCGCGAAATAGTATAAAAATAGGCTAATACCACTAGCGCTCCCTTAGGCGGCGCGCCTATACCTAAAAAGGCGGAACCTATCCGGTACCTAGTCGTCCTTTTACGTAATCTTACCCTTATAAACCTCTTGCTAATTCTATAGCATCTTAATAATAACGTTACACTAGCTAAAAACAACACGTATATTAAGTAGATTAAAGAATAGTAGAAGCTAAATAAGGAAGCGGAGTTTATTATTATATATACTTAAGAGCCGGCTAATTCTACTATAGGTATAGTAAAAGAGTAACTAGAATTTCTAACTTAGGGCTCGGCGATACTATACTTTCTACTATAATTCATCTATAATTAGGGGCTGACTAAGCCGTTAGACCTAGTAAAATATAAGGGGTATTAAAAGTTAATTATAGGCGAGGTATTGCCTATAAACGCGTGGTATATCGCCGAAATTATTTATAGGGTTACGCTTATTAACACGACTATTCTACACTCTAGCCTCACGCAAAAGTAGCGGTATAAATTATATAAAGAGTTTAATAATCCTTATAGTAGTCTTAAGGTCTTAGTGTTAATAGTAGACGTATTAGCGGTAGGGCTAAAGTGTCTATGTCTATGGATAGCTGGCCGATATGGTCCAGAACCACCTCCACCCGCGCGGGCACGTAGCTGTGCACCTGTCTGATGCTCTAGAACAGGACCAGGAGGATCGACGTCTTCTGCAGGCACCAGGACCCGGTCTTGTCCGAGTACGGGATTGTAGAGGCGGAGGAGGTTGGGTAGCTCTCCAGGCACGTGATTAGAGTTCGCTACAAGGACGGGTCGAGCTCGATCAAAACTATGGAGCCGTACGCCCACCACTCGTTGGGAAGGCACTTAATCTGCACTGTGTGCGGCTACACGAACCCGATGTGCCCCTATGTGAGTGTAGGTTCAGGACGCGCATCACGAGGTGCAATAGGACCGGCAACGCGCTCAGGTGTTTGACGAAGCTCTCGGAGATGTACACATTCATGCTGCGCAGCGGGTGCAGGACCGTGTACTCGAACGGGCATAGGCAGATGTCTAGTATGTAAGGTCTTCTCGATGTTCGTGGATAGCAGCGTGCTAATAACCTTGCACCAGGTCGAAATCCTGTTCGCCGCCGGGACTACATCCATGGATCGCACCGAGACCAGGCACGCGAGGCGGATCGCGACAAGTCCAGCACCATGCAGCTAACGGGGAGAGGCCCATGAACGCGATCGAGGATAACGACAGCTCTAGGATGTGCTCGAGGTACACGGTCACGAACGCGTGCGGGCACTAGGAGACGATCTCGTACAAGTACTGCGGCAGACACCCGGACACGCTCTTGGACAATAGGGAGTGCTTCACCACGACCCCGACCACAGAGAGGAACAGGCCCACGCGCGTGTGCATGGGCACGGGGCTCTGCAATAGGGGGTGCAAGGCCCTCACCATCGGCTGGATGTGCTGCACGTGTGGGTCCAAGGAGGTGGACGGGTTCTACCACCCGGTCCTAAAGATGGCCATACACAGGTCCGCGTCCGGCCACCACCACGCCTTCTGCATCACGCGTGGGGACATGGGGGTGGACCTAATCTACGACCCGGCCGGCACCAAGTACCAGACGAGGGATACGTACGCGCGTAGGGACCTGGGCAGGGGCGAGCACACGAGCACAGTGGTGGACATGCAGCTGGACGCGGATAGGGACGAGGATCCGTTTTTCGACGCGCTCAGGGACCCGATCCCGCACGAGAGCCGGGATACGTACGAGGAGACGGACTGTACTCGGTTAGGGGGAGGGATCTGGACATGATCGCGAAGATCCTTAAGGACACGAACATAAGCGTGTTCCCGAACGAGGATAGGGCCATCGACACGAACTTGGACGAGGGCTGGTTCACGGACACATCCACAACCGGCGCAGGATCGTGAGTAAGCAGGCGAACACGAGCAGCTACGCGACGATGGTTCTGGACAGTATTACGATCAAAATCGGAATCACGCTACGCCCCTCTTCCTGTTCTACTTCACGGCCATGTTATAGGAGAAGATTAGGCCCCTGACGTCGTTCATGTCCGCCGCCTCGAGGATAGTGGCGACCGCACCCGTAATCCTGTCTAGGACCCACCTCTTGTCCACGTCCATAGACTCCAGCCCGATGTCGACCAGGACGCTGACCCTCTGCCCGTTCGTGGCCTTGTACTTGTAGTGGGGCTGGCATTTAATGAAGTCCCTTCACCATTATCTTCCTGTCCATGTGGCTGCGGTTGGAGTTGATTATATCCAACACCTTGGTCGCGGCGTATTTCGCGATAGGCAACGTGTCCTTCTTCACCGGTGTCATCCCCTTCGTCTCCGTGTTCCCGTCCCAGCCCACCACCGCGTAGTTCTTCCCGGCCGTGATGAGAATCGTCTTGTAGTTCCCCTTGATGTCCGCGCGGATCTCCACGAACGGGGTCCCCTGCATGCTCCCGTCGATGGTCTCCCTCAGCTTCATGCCCAGCTCCATGCACTCGTCCGGGGTCATTCCCTTGACCTAGGCGAAGATTGAGTCCGTGTCCCCGTAGACGACCTTGTACCTCTCCCTCTCCGTGACTACGATCATGTTATTAAGGAAGCACCTGGCCGCGCACGTGGTAGCCTCCGCGCACATCTTCGAGGATATAGTCCCGTGCTTGCTCACCATCGCGCTGTAGATACTGACCAGGAGGATCTTGATGGTCCAGCTCGTGATGTCGTCCCTGTTCGCCTTCGCCCTCTTTCCTCAGGGAGATGAGCTCGTTGATGATCTGCCCCAGCATCGTGGGTCCATCCTGCACCACAGCCACAACCTTGAACACAACCTCTCTCTAACACAACCTCCAACACAACCTTCACAACCACGTACCTGCCCCTCGTCCTCATCACGATTACCTCCCCGGTTGTCACGTTGTGCGCCTCCTCGGGCAAGGCCACGGACGGCCTCGACTGCAGGGACAGGGAGTTCATCGCGGATATGCACCTATCTACGAAGATCTGCAACTTCGACATTAGGGACTCGTATAAGGAGTTGCCGTCGATCACGATCACGCCCTTGTAGCAGCGCAGTACCAGGGGCACAACGTAGCCACCCTCGAACCTCGCGTCGTCGGCCAGAGATGTGTTCCTACCCAGATCCAGCATCTCGTTGTTGGATAGAGCCACCGACTGCAGGACGTGCAAAGCTCTGGTCCAGTCCGAGGGTATATCGGCGCATCTATCCCAGACCATCATCGGTGTTCGTAACAAGCTCGGCTTCGCGGTCAAGGTAGCGATCAATAACAGCATCGGGAAGCGCATCGTATCTATAGAATGGACAAGAAGCTGAGCAGGTTGAGGCCCATCCCCGTTGGAGCTGTGAACAGCTACGTGAAGATGCAGTTCAGCGCGGCCTACCTCTCGATCTTCAACCTGCACGGGAGGGTGCCCACGTCCCTAAAGATCGCGCTGCATACCATCCTTAGGAATCAAATTCCATAGATCGATTGACAGACGTTTGGAGATGGAGTGCGGGCCACGAGGACCCGATACTCGGTAATGATCCCTCCGCAGGTTCACCTACGGAACAGTTTTTCAATTGGGAACAGAGAGAGCCACAGAAGCTTGGAGCTATGAGCAGCCGCCCAGAGCACTCCCGCACAGCCAGCACATCAGCACCTGAAGCACGGCAGCCGGAGCCAGCCCAGCGCTGGACCCTAAGGCTCAAGAGCTGGACCCTGAGGCTCAAACGCCGGCTCCGCAATGGACCCTGAGGCCTACGCGTCACCCCACGATCGACCCTGAGCGCATACACCACCCCTCGATGGTTGCCTAGCTCTAAGATCGTACCTACACCTCGACCGTCACCACCGCGAGCTTCGACCGTCACCGCGAGCTTCAATTGTCGCCCCCACGGGGTTTAATCGTCGCCCCAGGCTCCAGCCGTCACACCGCAAGCTTTAATCGTCATCTCTAGATGGCTGCCTGACTTCAGACATCACCTCGGGCTCCGATCTCCACCGCGCGGGCTTCGATCGTCACTACGTAAGCTCCTGCATCACCACGACAAACTCTAGCGTTACTGCAGTAATGCTTCAGCTATATTAGGCGCCTAGCTCCACCGTGTTTCAGTACCAGCAACCTCACAAGCTTCGATTCATCACAAACTTCAAGCACTCTCATAAGCATTTCAACCATCATGTCCATTGAAGACCTCTCTCAAGCACAGCTCACCACCGCCCGCCTCTAGGTTACCAGCTCACCGGGCTTCCGCACTGCCAACCCGCACCTGTCTCCCGGCGAAATCGAGGGCATCAGGCGCAACCAGTGGCTAGTAGTCCCCGTCTTCACGCCGTACGCGGATACGCACCACGGATACTCGCAGAGTGAGCTTGCACGTCTCTCCCGTCACCACGGCTTCAGCTCACGCCCCTAAGTACGTTGCTGGCACCGGCATCAAGTACCTCACGCACCGGGTGATGTACCAGGGCTACCGAGGCGGTTTAAGCACCGGCACCGACGCATCCCATAGCCTGTACCTGGGCAGGAACACGGCGAGGTACGTTTGACTGTGCGCTGCTGCCCGTCAAGAGAAATGGCGCGTTTATCGTTTGGCTTGTGCTATCTTAAATGGCTACGGAGAGCCTAGCTTGGGAGTACGCCAGATCTCGCTGATAAGACCATGAGCTACTTAAGCCGCCGTACCCATCTCCTTTGGTCATCAGGCATCGTCTCAGACTGCTCAATATCAGTATCAGATGGGAAAGACGCGAGCAAGCCTTATCACCTATCGACCGTCGAAGCAAACACTGCAAATATCTTAGGCGTTTGACTAAGCCCGTGACAATCGTCCTCTGTTGCAGGACTTCTATCATATTCATTCACCGCAGAGATCTTGAATCGTCCACCTCGCAGCTGTTTTACTCATGGCAATCGCCTTCTGCTGCAGCGATTATTCGCTGTGAGGTGCCTGCACACTGATGAGCAGCAAGAGGTTGCCAGCTATAGGAAGAAACCAGACGCAGCGTGGATGGAGTGCGCCTGCGCTGCCTCGCCTAGGACAGAAGGCCAGACCGCTTTCATCTTCCCTTAACTTTCCGTCCCACGCCGCTCAAGGACCCGTTGCTCTGACTACCTGCAATCGTCCTACATAGCTGATTCTAAAGAGCAGTTCGGCCATGGCCCTCCGATTAACCTTGCCACGACGAGCTAGTGATAGAGACAGTAGCTTATCATTAGCACTCCGAGTTCCATAGCGAGACACCGCATCAGGCGTCAAGACAATATGCGCCACTAGGAAAGCCGAGCTTACATCTCCATTTCCCCGTCTACGCATGTGAGCGATAGTATCTACAGCCTTGCTCCGCGCGGAATCAATGATGCCCGCCTCAATCTGGCCGTCGGAAAGGTTAGAGAAATTGTGCCGTCAGCCTCATCCGCATCCGCAACACATTCAGCGCGCGTTGACCCCACCGCGCCCATCATCTCAAGAAGATAATGCCTCCCTCTAGGAAGAAGGCACGGCTATTTGCAGCCTCACAGCCAGACCCACCTACGCCCACAGCCGGAAGCACGCCTACAGCCGGAAGCACGCCCCGCTCGAGCAGCTTCTTCTCCGCGCCCATAAACGCTGTGACTCCCACTCACAATTACGAGGATCACGACAACTGTATGCCGGACCCGGAGACGGTCGTTCCTCAGAGAAGCGAGTCAGAGGTGGCAGGCATGGAGCAAAGCAGGCGACGACCACAGACGCGACCACCATTTATCCGGAGAAGCCAGACTATAGCATCAGGGTATTCCACTAAGCAGAAGACGCGGAGCAGAAGACGCGTATAGGGACTACAGACAACTAGCATCGGCGCTAAGTCACTATCCTAACAACCTGCCTACCGTGAAGGATATGCGCACCATATTATGGATGTGACTTCGAGCATGACCAGGTATCCGGCTAGGTTAAGCAGTTTCCGTACGTTGCTTAGTGTGAACTGCAATCCTTGGTCGCATGTAGGATAAGCGACACAATCACCTAATCATATGATTGTTCCTGGAATTCCTGGCCGATAATACTTTTCTCAGCATCGAGGACCTGGAAAACTATGCTCCCTACATACTCCGACTACACTTCCCGCGCTGACTCGGAGAAGCCCAAGGAGATATCGGTTACATACTACCCTTCAGCATGTGCTGCAGGATGACCGACTCGCCCCTTACGACTGTAGCCAGGTTCTCGCCCACGCTACGCATAAGGCGAACCTCAATCTCGTCGGCATGTACATCTATCAACCGATGCAGGTCCTTAGCTGCGTCATTGTTCCACTTCTTCTTGCCGTATAGTTGCTTGCCGCTGTTCACCTATCCCACAATGTGCCGCGCGTAGGCAAGTAGCTTCTAGTGGTGCCATTCCGTCTTCCCTTCTTCTTCTGGTGTGATCTCGAGCGTGAGCTACCGGAGGTAAAAGTACGAGATGCGCTCCAGCACCCAGCCTAGTTCAATCTCAGCGGCAGGGGCTCTATCCCCGCCGACTGCGAGCTCGCCGTCTGGCGAAGCGATGCTAAAGACATTGTCGGAGAATGTCTGCGTATCTTACGTTGCCGAGGCCGCTGCAAAAGGAATGACGCTGATGCCTTTAACCTGGATTATCCCCTGACTCCCGTCTGCGCTGTAGATGTCGACGTTACCACAGATGCCAATTTGTCCAAAGACGCTGTCGTTACTAGCTACAACCGAGTCAAAAGCTAGTTCAGAATCCGAGTTGATACGGCATACGGCTGGATTTACCCTAAGGCGGCTGATGGAGGTGGGCACATGTAATAACCACAAACGCCATCACCTCGCCAGGAATATGCCAAGGAGATTGCTTGGAATGCCGCATTGAGGAACCCTGGATGAACGAGTAGCTACTATTCAGACAGATGCATATCGCCCATGAACGGCTTGGATACTAGACCGCGGCCATGCCAGAATTTTCTTTTATGGACCGAAGTGCCTGGAACGATCCTAGATATTGATACCTAAGCTTCCTTAGTTCGGAGTAGAACTCGTCTTCGTCCATATCCACTATGTCCGGAAGAGCCGCCTTTCGAGAAGGCAGGAGAGATGGTAAGAAATACGCAGAGATATCTCCAAGCCGCAACTAAGTTCTCGTGCCCTGAACCGGCACGACTCGTGCTAGAAGGTGCGGTCGTGGTCCCACTGGTTAGTGGGCAGATTCTTGACGAGCGTTGGTTTGGACTACTGCTGCGCGTGGACGGCTTTGTGGAAATGCTCGGAGGCAACCACGCCCTCAGGAGTGTTCTTCCACACTAGCCCAAGCGCTTCAGCGAAGCTTTCGATGCCGTTCTGGTTCCGGACTAGGCAACATCCGTATAAAAGATCGACCCGCAGCGCTCGTGCAAACTTGCGCTTATTATTAAAGATCACCTTAGCCTCCTCAATAGCGTCCGCATCCCCCGAGAGAGTGACACTGGTTGGCGAGTTGCAAGCTACGACGCATATCCGCCCCTTAAAGTCCGGCAGCGCGCACAGTTCCTCGGCATCCTCGGGGCTTGTACCTACTGCTATCATCGCTCCCGCTTATCCGGGCGCCCCGCCGGCAAGGCCTGAATACAATCCCCAGTAGTACGCAATTACGGCAGCTTCCTGGGCGGAAACGACGCCGCAGCAATCTCGCTAGAGCTGTGGCCAAAGACAGCGGCAAAGTTGATGTCGGCTGCGCACAGGAGGTCCACCAGGATAATCTGCACCATGGTGTAAACGGGCTGGGAGAGTGCGGCGGTGTTCAGCCTCGACATGGAACCACTAGCCAAGATCTTAGCTTTCAGGGACCAAGACAGCCGGTCCGCTTAGGGAAGCGCCGCTAGTGCGGCCTCGAGTTGCTCAAGACAGGGTTGAACGAAAGGTGAATGCTGTATTAGCTCCTTGCCCATACCGGTCCATTACGCGCCTTGTCCTTAATGAGGAACCTGAAAGACGTTATCGAGGTCTTGGATAAATCACTATCGGTCAACCTCAATGACCTCGTATACATCCTTGGTACCCGCCGCATCCAGCGGCCCGGCGTAAATATTCGAGATCTTTACAGGTCGACCTCATGAGCGCGGAGAACGTGAAGGGGAGAAGACACGGTTGGTGCTCCGTATTCTCGTCAGCGGGATGGTTGAGATGGAGAGCCGATTCGTAGCTCTCCATAACGGCATGTACGTTTGTCCCTCCGAAACCGAGGCTGTTCAAGCTAGCCCGCCGCGGCTCTCCCGGCGCAACCTTAGGCCACCCCACGGCCCTAGTTAGCACCTTGAGGTCTCGAGAGAACGGCTTAATAGCCGGGTTCAGCTTCTCGAACAGTAAGTTGGGTAAGATTACCCCGTGCTACAATGCCGGGGATACTTTCATCAGCCCTGCGATCCCTGCAGTACCTTCCGTATAGCCGATTATGGATTTGATGGACCCAATAAACAGCCTCTCCTCCTCGCCACCATCCCCTATACGACTTCCAATCGCACGATGGATGGGCCCCGCCTTAATGGGTTCCCCCACCAGCGTCCCTGTGCTATGCCCCTCGAAGAAGTAAGGTCACCCTTAAGCCGTACTCAGATCGAGTCCCGCGCGCTGATACGTATTCCTCACCAGCGCTATCTACGCATCGGCACTCGGTGCCGCGATTCCCTTAGTGCGCCCATCCTGGTTCACCCCCGTCTTACAGATGACGCACTCGATAGCATCCCTATCAGCGATAGCATCGCTTAACAGCTTTTAGACGACCGCCGCGATACCGCCTTCTATCCGTCTGCTCGTGCCGAGGATCAGGTTCGTGCCGGCTGCAATAGCGAGGCGGGACGTGCCGGAGCGGACGGCTTGAACAGCTTAGCGCACAGCAACTAGGAAGGAGAAGCATGCAGTGTCGATCGTTCCCGCTGAGGCCGCGCCAGTCGAAGAAGTATAAGATCCGGTTCAAGACCACGGAGCGGGCTACGCCCGTGGGGAAGTACTGCGATTATATCAGTCCTCTTAAGCTCAAAGCACTCAATCGCTCTCTTATCGGTGTGAAAGTTCATTAAGGGTAATCCTCGTTCATAGTCAGACACTTCCCTGAATTAGATGTTCCAAAAGGTTGTTGCGAGAAGTGTGTCCACAAAGGGCTACCTAGATCGATTTGCGGCGCAAACAATAATGAACCTAGGCAAAAAACCTCTGATTTCTTTTATACTACTATAGTCTTTAAGTCGCTTAGTCTACATCTACCTTAATACAGAATCATATCCTTTGCCAGCCGTTATTCTTACGTTTGCTCCCACTTAACCACCGGCCCCCCCCCGTCGTTACCAGGACTGGAGCTCACGCCACTCCGCTCCACCAAAGCTCCAAACTCCTTCCGCCCGCTCGCGTACATCTTCCCGTCCTCTAAGCTCGTGAACTCACTGTTTATGACGCTCCAAGGCCCTACCCGCGCACGGAGTCAAACCAGCTCCCCGCCGCCTAGATGTGCACATGGCTTCTGATACCCTTAAAGCGGAGCGGGCGACCCTGCACCACCGGGTCTGCTTCGGAGACAGCGGTGGTGATAATTTCCATTTAGTGGACCTTGGGGCAGATTGGTTTATCACAAAATTCCCGCTCTGCGCCCGCTTGTGCGCCTCCTGCCTTGCGGGTTGCTCCTTCTGCTGCGGCCTACCTTGTTGTGCGCTCGGCGGTAGCTGTCCCGCATCCCCCTGCGTTGGCGAGAAGTCGGAGTCGATGGACACCGTGTCTTCTTCTTCTGTCTGGCCGCTGCTATTCGCTGCTCGTCCTCCCTGCTGCAGACGCCCGGCCGCCCTCCGGGCTTAGTGGTCCGCCCTACTGCCCGCTTAATGATAAACACTGCTCAATCCTCCGGCCTCCATCTCGCTCCTCCCTAGAGACTCTAGTAAGTTCTTCTTCTTCTCAAGTTCCTCGCTTGTCACTCTCCGCTATTACCAGCCCTGCTATTGACTACAACCTTCTCGCTAATAGCATCACAACTCAAATCCTTAAGCACCGCCTCGCTTATCCAATCCGCGTGGTTGGAGTGCCTCACATCGGAAACATAATAACGAACTCCATGCGCAGGTTTTCGTGCCCTAGTAGCACGTAGCTGGCGTCGAGGGTGAAGATTATTACGATACTAGACTTATTGTCATCTGCAGCACTATTGAGGTACTGCTACTCAAACACGGGACGCCGGATTCCGGAGATGTGCCATGTAGCCAGCAGGCCTGTGGAAGATGTTAAGAAGTAGATGGGCTCCTTTTCGCGCTGGTAGACGGTTGCGCGGTTGGTGCGCGGCATGGTGTGCGTACTGCGTGCCAGAGGCCCGGCCCGCCAGCCGCGGACAGGAGGTACAGCTCCTCCTACGTCGAGTCGGCGCCGCCGACGCAGAGCGACACTAGGGTCCTGCGGTCCGGGAGACGCGGTGATGGTGCGGGTAGGTATAGCTATCCCGGCAGCGCGCTCTACACGCCTTTCTCCGTCCTATACGAGATCTTAACCCGCTGGACATCGTACGGGAACAGCCGGGTCGGTGCGTGAAAGCATTCAATGCTGCGCTTGTAGGCGGCGAGCAGGCATGGGCACCCCGACTTAGGCGTGGCGGGATGCAGGTACTGGGCTGTGCGGAGGTAGTTGCTTGCGCGAAGGAAGGCGTTACGCGCCGAAGAGGCATGGCCACGCGCCTGCGCGTCGAGCGCAAGCTGCTCGGCCTTTTCGGCTAGGTGGAGAAATGCGCGCTGCTAGGAGAGGGCGTTGTTGGGTCTGTAATTGCCTTGAAGGAACTCGAATAACAGCGGCATTGCGACATTTACAAAATACAACCTCTCCCCCTCCTCCCGCCCGTAACGCCCTACAAAACACAACCCCTCTGCACAACACAACCCCCCGCGTGCAACACGCTCCGCGCACAAGTCAACAATCTCCACCCAACTCCCCAGCGCCCGCACAACCGCCGCCAACACATAAACGCAGTCAGGCAAAGCCATCAGCACTAGCCGCCGCCCATTAACCCTCCTTATGACGCCCAGGCCCGCCACTGTCGCCGCATCACCACTGCCCTCCCAGCACGCCTTTACCGCGCGGTACTTAAGCCGCAGCATAGAGATGCTAAGCAGCTTAAGTGCCACCGCGACGCCGTACGGCTGGCGAGCGCGTGGGTCCAGCCTAGCGTTAATGGCGAGGTTGGATGCGCGGGATGATAACGGCTAAAGCGGCCATTTCGGGCAGGTATTTTGTTGCGTAGACGCGGCGCGAAAGCTGAGAATATTGTTTAGGTCTGAGAAAGCCTTTCGCGGACTGAGTTGGAAGCTAGAAACAGGCTCGCAGATATGCTCAGCCTACTGGCACACCTCATCGAAGACCTTGAGACTCGGAGCAGCGCTGGAGCTGTTTATAGGTAGAGTGCTGGATTGTTGGCCATCAAGCTGCTCTTTTCCGGCTCTAGGGATAGGAGAGCCTGCTACGACTGCGGAGACATGTTGGCACCGCCGCTTTAGGTATCAAGACTGCTGAAGGGCTGGCTGTCAGGCTGAGGGGGCTTAAGGCTAGATTGCGTGAGAACGACGAGAGGTGCGGACGACGGTCCCTGGATCTGTTAGGATATTAATATAGGAGTCGAAATGCGCTTAAGAGGCTCACGAGTGCTTGTCCCGGCGAAGAGAGGCTCGCGAAAGCAGCGAGTACCTTCCCAACTATCAGTCATTTAATGAATTGCCTGTCCGTGTCCATATCCGAGCTGCGCCTTATATCGCCGAATACCTCCGCATGTTCGCTGACGTCTCTGCCGATTGTTTAGAACTTGGATCCTTCGCCGATCGAGCCGATTGCCCGTCTCCACATGCTGTGGGCGTCTGGCATGCCAAGCTGTCCGTGATTCGACTTTACGATGGCGCTGAACTGCTGGAGTTGTAGTCGACTACTCGCATTCGAAGAAGATAAGCTAGGCGGAAGCTACAATAGTCTGCGTAAGGCCTAACCACCCTGGCTTAGCAAGTATGTGGACTAGCCGAGGAGACAGGTCGAGCGATGGATGGTGGAAGTGAAATGGCTGACGGCCGACGAGTGATAGGCGAGGGGAGGGAAGAAGGCGGAGAGCGGTCTGGCAACTGAGAGAGCTGTGCTAGTAAAGTTCGGGCGCCCTTCAGGCAAAGCTGCAGAAGTATTGTCGATCTACTTACTTAGCAAAAACAGCCTCACACTCCTCACACTCCACCACCTTCATGCATATACTCAAAACTTGATACATATGTAGAAGCCATTACTCTCTATCATAGGTGACTTGAATCTCTGGAATTAGTGTTGTGGTGGCTGAGAATGTTTAGTTTGATCGCTGCCGCTCGGTGACAACACTTCTGTAACGTTGCCTGCCTCCAAGGGACGAGAGACGCGGCTCTGCGGGAGCGGCTCTGCGGAAGCGGTACGGCCCCTGTGCCCGTAGCCCCAAATATTCCAGAGGTGCGTCGAAATGGCTGTGAAGGCCCCAGATGGAGAGTAACCTTAGAGGGACTCGCAAAATCTGTCCAAAACGGGAGGGCGATCGTGGCGGCTTGCCTTTTGGCTTTGTTTGACAGCTTGCTTTGATGCTGTAGAGACGGCGCTCTATGGTCTATAGAATCAACAAGGCCTGTGAAATCTCCACAAAGAGATCCGTGGTCAGAGAGATGACACGAATACCGAAGCCAACTAGGGGGAATTCGTGCCTCTTCACGTGATTCCGCTCTGCATTCAATACATCAAGTTATTTAGATGGATATTTCAAGTATCAGGCGTACTTATAAATCCTATTTACTTTCTATATATCCAAATCCGTCCTGCTGCCACGATGAAGACGAAAGCCTATTCCTATAGAGCACCACCAAGCCGAAAGACAGCCCAACATATCAAGCAGTGGCGCGACGTTTGAGGCGGGCAGATTTCGGCGCAGAACGTTTCGCGTCAGGCGCGTGCGTAGGTGGCTAAGTCGAGACGTTGTCCGGCTTTGCTGGCCAAAGCATTATCTGAAGCTAGGTGCTTGGCCTTGCTTTTCATTGACTTCTGATACGCCTCGCCTTCCCCGTCTGCATGATACAATATGCCGAGAGAGTTGAGATGTAGTAATTTAGGTGCGGCGAAAGGTAACTGTGGGCTGGCTAGGAAAAGAAAGGCGCGGTGCGCTGGAGAGCTCGGTGATCTGTGCTACGCGTTGATTAGCCGCTGCTTAGTTGCTCTATGCTTTGTCGCCTACTCTGCTTTGTCTAGCAATAACGACATCCGGCGCCGGCTACACTATTCTGCTCGTCCGAGCCTAGGTATGAGAGAACGGCGACTGTGGGAACCCAAAGGGGTCTTGGTGATAGTATTCGTTTTGCAGGGCCAGAGAGCTCGGGGTATCCGCAGTAGGAGTAGGAGGACGAACAAGCGGTCGGTCGGAAGTAATGCCCAAAATGAATAACAACGCTGTAGCTACTGCATTTAAATAAGCAAGCGGACATGAATGTATCCCGGTGTTCGTACCTAGGTAGACCGCCGTGGCAGCTACAGCCTCCTCATTGCAAACCACGAAGTAGAGAAGCTCGTTGACGGTTGTAACATAGGTTGATAAGCATCACTGACTTTCGACTTTCGACTTTCTACTTTCGACCTTTGACTTTCGGAGCTCTCATCGGTGTGCGGGGCAGTCGCGTACTTATAAGGCTCGTTCGTAGTTAGGCGTTCGTTCGCGGCTACAGGCTATGCTGGGCGTCTTGAGGACCGGAGCCCTTGTTGCCTACGGCTACTCGTATGGCCCTCATTGAGGCTCGCACGCATCACGAGTGGCGGCTGCGAGCCTTGTCGACGACTACTACCGTTCACCTTGCTATGGACTCGCCACCTAAGCATCAAGCGACGCTTTCCTTATCCTCCATAGAGGCACCCTTCAGAAAGAATGTCAGCACAACTGTTAAGAATGTTGAGAGATGGTAGGCTTGACGCTTACCTTTTTGACTACTTCCTTGAACTTCTCAATCCATTCTACTAGGCATGACTGAGCACTAGCTTGAGATTGTAGAGCTTGCTTTGCCGCGTGCAGAAACGAATCTGTAGTAAGTAACATATCCATTAGGCGTTGCTCAAGCTGTTTCCTTTGCCATTCAACGTCCCTGTTCTTTGCTGCTGCCTCTTCGTTCTTCGCCCTAAGCGTTCGGACTTCCCTCTCTAGTGCTGCGTCGTCGTCGTCGTCGTCCCAGCCTTTATCCAACGGCGTCAGTTTGAAAGGTGGCTTTGACGAGCTCATTTGGTGATACTGGTTTGTCTTGAGCCGTAGCGGTGATAGACGCTAGGGTGGAAACGTTATAAGAAGACGTCGTGTAGGTACGTTAAGGTCTGCAGCGTTGTGCAAGTGTAAAAGGTCAAGGAGTTCTTTTTGACTGCTCTCCCCGCCGGAAACAAATAGAATCACGTGCCGCAGCCCGTGTACCATGACCAAACTCAGCCAGCTCGTTTCTAGATGACTTTTTAGTTAACCACTACCAATATAGCTCCAAGCTGAGGCCTAGAAATTATTGTTGCGATACGCGCTTGTATTATTACCTTGGGCCTGATAATCAATGAATGCGGCGATTATAGAACTACCCTCACCACGTGGTTTGATGATGGACGGGCTACGGCACGTGATTCTATTTATTTCCGGCGGGGAGAGTAGCTCCAGCCGCCTTGAAAAGCTCACGTGGTAATCACGTGCAGTTGTATCTATTACCACAGGTTTAGCCGTTTGGTAGCATCAGGGTTTTCTTGCCCAGTGAGAAGGTTTGGAGAATGTTAATAATAGCCCACCGTCTATCCGTCTATCCGTCTATATTACCCTACAGTCACCCAACCAAGCCGCACCAAAAACCATATCCGCTTCGTACACATAAACCTTAGCGTAGCGCCCGTCGCATCTCCTGGCTATACGGCGTAGGAATACTGCCGTAGTTCTTAAGTCTAGCCCCGGTCTCATCATCAAAGACCCACGCGCAGACTGCCTTTGCCAACCTAGCTATAACCCTCTTCAGCTTTTTGCGCTCGCAACGCACCGCCTGCCTCGCAGGAAGATGCGCTAGCAAGCACCTGCCGAACCAGTTGCACAAGTATCCTGCCAGGTGATATGCCTCCTTCTTGCTGAGTGGAGTGCAACCCGCGGGAGGTGTATCGACCTCGTGGAACCTCTGTCAGGTATTCAGGTTAGCAAACCACGCTATCAGACAGTATCGTCGAAAGTCAAACTCACCGAGCCGAGGTTTTTGGCCGCCATGTCGAAACTTCTGGGCTTGTCGAGTGGCTGGGCCCTACCACGGCGCTCCTCAAGCCGAGATAGTTCATGGTACCATGCCTCAGCGAGCATTGGCCACGTGGTGGTAAAAGCTATGAAGCTGTCTACGACCCGTCTGCTGCTTGTGTCCGCCGAAAGATTGGGTGTGAGGTAAACAGCCGCGGGGAGTTGTTGGAACTTGAGAGGAAACTCTGCTTGAATCGATTGGAGGGCCGTACCAGTTCCGGAGGAAGCTGGTGAGGTCGTCATAGTGGCTGTTGTTGCGCGGATTGGTTGAAGTGGGTTTGCTGGTATGGTGTTGGTCTGATGATATGCTGTTGGTCTGATGGTATGCTGTTGGTCTGAAAGTCTAGCAGAAGAGGGGAAACGGGGAGACTAACAAGAAGAGAGTGTGGGTAGCTACGAAACAGTGAAACTACGGTGGAAGTCATAATAAGGGATAAGACAGGGGGAAGAATCAATGTTTTAGACAGAGTGGTCTTTGAAAATGTTTCACTATGATCTAGAAGGGTGGAAAAACACCTTTGGGATAAGAGGATGTTGTAAAACGTCGCCTGAAGAGCGTACCGAACGATATTCTGAAAGAAGCATAACTCAGAAATAGAGCATGTCCTAGAAACAGAGCGTGTCGAGAAACAGAGCGCGTCTAGAAACAGAGCATGTCTAGATACAGAATATGTCCCGGGTGAATTGCATATTCCAGAAAGGAAAGACAGGAGAAGCATTTCCAGAAGAAGCCGGCTATTAAGTAGGTGAGGGACGCGTCAATACAGTGTTCGCTCTAAACAGCTATATTGCAAGAGCTCTGCTGCGTAAACGACACAAAATCGCGTTGCCGGAGCAAGACATAACCACGATGCCTCGTAGAGATTACAGCAAGATCGGTCGCAAGCCTAGTCCAGCAACATCCCAGCGTAAGCAACCACCATCACCACCATCACCACCATCACCATCGTCACCGCTGCAGCCCGCACAGCCAGCGTCCTCCGCTCCTCGTTTAAGGCGTAGCGGTCGGATCCTCGAGCGAAACGAAGAGCAGAGGCGCCGCCTTGCTAAGCCACCCAGCGTGCCGCTCCGACAACCTATGTCCTCTTCCTCTCCCTCGCCCTTGAGGCGTAGCCTTCGGATCCGTAACCGAGACGAAGAGCAGCGCCGCCGCCGCGTAGAACCGTCCGGCGCACCATTCCTGCCACTGCACTCCTCCTCAGTCCTACAGCCTATGCCCCGACGCCGCCGTGTTATGTTGCCTCGTCATATCCAAAAGAGACTGGTCGAAGCGGCGCTGCAAAGCGGCTTGCTTGGTTGCATTCGTTCGAACGAAGGGACTTCTCGAGGTGAGGCGTCAGCTCTACGTCGAGCGAGGTGAATAGTGAGTCGGAGAACAAGCGACAGCTTTAAGGTGAGTGAGATTGCCTGTTACATAATCCGCGCCTGCGCTGTTTAGGTGAAGAATAGACTGACCGTTTGATTAGCATCCATACCGGATACCGTCGGAACACCTACTGGCCGATTTTCTCACATCTGTAGCCTATTTAGGCTGAAGGTGTCTACCACCGAGATTGTGCTCTACTTCGAAGCTCGGGTGGGAGTGTTGTGTGTTGTGACATAAGGAAGCAGCTTGGGAGACTTGTGCCGAAGGAAAGTAAATTCAGTAACCAAGAAGGCCTCAGGCAGAAAGCTAGGCCATTTGACCAATTAGAGCAAGGCGGTCAAGCGGTTTGAAGCTGGTATCGGCGGCGCGATTCAGACAGAAATCACAGCGTTATCGCGAAGATTATAGCGGCAATCACTAGCAGGGCTGAATAGATACTCAAATTGAATAGTTCTATGTCCTCAAAACTACTATACAATGCGTTGTTGATGAATGCAGCACGCTGAATAGCCTTACCGTCGCAGTTGATGACAGATCACGTGTCAGATTAACTTTCTGGCGGCACGAGCACCAACGACAAGGCCAATGCTTGAAAGACTTTGAGAGTATCGGCAGAAGTTTTTGTCACCTTTGAGGTCTCAGAGCCACCTCTGAGATCTCAGAACTGCCGAGCCCATGTCCTTCTCGAGAGCGGCTCGCGAGATCTCGAAGATGCCAAGCTGCCAAGCTGCTGCAAGGAGCTCCAGCTCCGTCCAGCTCCATCCATCCAGCCTCAACCATTACCACCACCACGACGTGTGGAGGAAGTTCTGCTTGCATTATGCACTCCTGAAACTTTTGTAAAAAAAAGAATGAGTTTGAACCGCTTAATTTTCAAAAATGTGGTTGTCCTGCCTCTGCTAGCTAGGGGGTGAAAATCAAGCGAGAATGGAACTCCAAAGGGCAGCTCGGCAGCTCGGTAGCTCTGAGGTGGGTCTGAGAATCTGCTGGTGAAATCTGACGGCTCGGAGCCGGCTCTGAGCAACCGGAGTTATCGGAGCCACACGCAAACATCTCAGAGATGGTCGAGCTGCGAAACAAAACGCCAATGAGTGATTGCGTGATTTCGTCCGATTGACTAGAAATGCATATGCAACGCTGAGCGGTGTTCACCGCCCTTTAGAGAGGTGTCTTGAGCAGTTGTTCAAGATAGTCACGAACAAGCAGCATCCAATTGATCGCGGAGAGACGTACATGGTAAGCGGTTGCGAGATCTCGGCAGCGGCAACCGCTTGGACATCCGCGCCACCTAGGTAGATTCAGGTTCATGGCTTGTCCGATACGTCCGGTTGCGCATCCGCGGCCCCTTAGATGCACTTCCGCCAGCTGCATCTCTTGATCCTCCTTCCAACTCTATCCATGGTTGAACCGCAGCTACACGACGCACGTAGATGCAGAGAGATGCCCTGATGCTCCGGTACAATTGGTTGGCTGTCCATCTGGGTAGTCACCACGGCTCGCGCGTACGGCGTCGTCTAGCAAGCCCTCACCGCTGATAGCCTGATACCTCCTTACATTGAAGTGTATGCGGTATCTGCAGAGCTGCAGTTACAATCATTCTTCACGCATACAGAGCGCCAAAGCTTGCCTGTCCGAAATCAGGCCGAGAAACTCCGCCGTAACGCGCTGCATCTCCATCCTGGATCGTATCTATGAGCATCTCGCTTCTACTAAGGCGACATCCGGGCCCGCTTTTCCAAACATGGCCGCAGCATACGAAGGACGGGATATTTACTGAGGAAGCGGTTGCCGCTTGTTTTGGTGGTTGCGCCTTCGTACGTCGGAGAACATGCCCAGTATGCCCAGGTATCACAGGCGGAAATACAAACTACAGGGTCCGAGGGTCCCAGGGTCCCGTAAGCGTCGCTACAGTCAGGGCAGCACTTATCACAGGCACGCAGGTACCTGCTGTCCACAACCACGTTTGAGCCTTACGACCAAGTTACACCAACATCGACTGAAGGATACCTAGCAGTTGCCTGCATGTGGTGGCTTAAGCACAACAAAGCAAGGGCTGACGAGGCAGCCAGGCGCTGTCTCCATCGATCTCACCTGCCACAACACCGATCTGCACGATGCAACTGTTGTGGAACAGCGCTCACTGAGTTCGAAAGCTATGTAGTAAAACAGCGCTAACTGAGTTCCATCTCTGCATCAGTTTCAAAAGCATGCAGTAAAATAGTGGAGTGTGAGGTGGGTCTAGCCTGGTAAGCTGTCGATCAAGACTTGCAGTATGTTGCACTGCAGTGCCAAATCGACCTTTTCTACAACATCTTCCTTATTAAATTGTGATAGAATCCTCGTTGGATTATGATAGAATCCTCGTCAGATATGATAGAACATGTAGTAACGTCATGCAGCAGCAATATACAATATGATGATCTCAAAGTGTTCTTCATATAATCCTGTTGCTTCTCGTCTTAACCTTCTCGTCTTAACGCTTTCCCACATCAACGCCTTACAAGCTCCAGCTCATTATTCAGATTATTACCTTTGCTCACAGTCTTCGAGTTTTCCAGCAGTGGAGCCTTACTATGCCAAAGAGTTTCGTGTCAGTACATCCTTTCCCCTTGGACGCTCCCCGCCTACAGCCTTCTCAAGTTGACGGTTTTGGCAGCTCCCACGTCAAGCAGTCCCACCAACACCCGTATCTCAACAGCCAACGCCACCCACGCTCTGTTCCTCCTTCGCTCTTCGCTTCCAGGTCTCTTCCTCTCCCGCCTCTCGAGCCTTTCCCGCCCTCATCTTTCGAGCCTTGTCCGCCCTCACCTCCGGTTCAAATGGATTCCGCATACCTTTTATCTTGGCTCAATACTCAACAGAGCCAGGTGATTCTACCAGAACCTGGTTATCCTACTCAGCCGTATGCCACTACAGCCACGAGTCAATTTCTCGATATGGGACCGCCCCTTTCCTCCCTGCTTCACGAAGACACGACAAATAATCTTACGGTACCGAACTCAGGCGGGCAACCTCCAGACACGCCCGCCCCACGTATACGTAAACGCAAACGCATACCCTTGTCTTGCACACGATGCCGACAGAGGAAGAGAAAATGCAGCGGTGATTCTAAGGACGGCACCGGCTGTACTACATGCATTACGGCCGGCTCTCGTGCTTGGCCTTGCTCGTTTACCTACGACATGGTTGAGGGGACTACGCATGGTACAAACCATGAAACTTCGGCCTCTCGGACCCCGCTCCCGCTCGCGCACAGGCGTCACAGCGATCCCGGGGTCTGGCATCCAAAAGCGAGCAGTAACTGGGGAGATTGACGCACCGGTCGCTGTGGATCACGGCGGTCAAGGGGCTTGGTATTAGGGTAGTTGGTTCGTCGATGGGCAAGATTTTGTTGATAGGCAAGATTTTGTCTATAAAGGTTGAGCGCAGCTTTGCTCTTTTCTTCTCCAGCACTCCTCTTCTCTCTTTAACACTATCCATGTAGTCTTTTTTTCGGTTAAAGGGCTATCATTCTCGGTAGTTGGTTCTTTAATAGGCAAGGTTTCGTCTATAGAGGTTAAGCGCAGCTTTAGTCTTTTCTTCTCCAGCACTCCTCTCTTCTCTCTTTTACACTATCTATGTAATCATCCTTTGACATAGACCTCGTCCTAATACCTAAAGAAGTATATTGGTAGAAACGAAGTATATTAGTACAAAAAGTAGGAGACTTCCTACACCATCCGCAATTGTGACTGCAACTCTAAAGTCCGAAACCCAGTATCTGAATGCTCCCGCTCATGCCTGATGAGTCTATGCCTATTGATTGCCCGATCCCATCTGGCTCGTTAAGAATCTACCCGTTGACCAAGCTGCATCAAACCTGCGCTCGCCAATACAGTACCTAATAGCCCTCTTGCCAGTTCCAACAATCGTAGAGCTATACTGCGGCTAAACAATAAAACCTATCGGCTTCTTTACAGAGCCTGGTAAGGGTTTCGGCAAGCGAGCAAGCAGGACCGCGCCACCAGCGACAACAAGCTCGCCGACCGCTCAGACCGTCGGCAAGGAGAACCTTACTACCGACAATACACTTCAACCTCACTAGATACCGCTTGTCAGTTTCGCGACACCTATTCAGCTTTAAGGCACCCGGTCCTTACAAAATGCTTTACAAGACACGAAGATCCTAGTACAAGGCGTTCGTAGCAAGGTCGACAGCATCCGCATGCCTACTGCATCCGATACACGAGAGCATGTCCTATCTAGCTAACAAGCTCCGGTAGAACTGGACTACGCTCGATGAACTAACGCGCTGTGCCTCTGAAGCCGTACAGCCTGGCCTGGAAGCAACAACGTAGGTGCGGGGTGCGAGACTGTTGAAGCCCGATATCGCTAGTACGAATATCTAGCACGAATATCTAGCTAGACCGTTGCTAGTGTTCCTTCAGGTCCATAGGTTCAGCGTTGTCCGAAGCAGGAAGGTAGGCGCTTCGGGGCGTTTAGGGAAAGCCATCGCGGAGGTAATAGAGAGCTTCTTTTTTCTGTAAAAACATATCTGACTGCTATCGCTATGTACATAAACGCTCATCCAACTGTATCCCTCCACGCGCATTCTCCACCATCAGCGGGCCAAAGCACCTTCGAAACCAGAATCCACCTCCTCCGCGCCGTCTTGTCCGAGTCGATGCGGGGCGGTAGAGGCGCAATACGTGTGTTTAGGAGTCCTGCATACGTAGACGGAATCGATGTGGTGTCGGTAGGGGTAGGGAGGGGAGAGGAGGGGGAAACGAGGTCTTTCCAAGCCGATCTCCTCAGCTTGCTAGGCTACGGATGAGGTTGAGCCCTAATTTGGAGGCTGTGTGGTGGAGGGCGAGAAGGAGGACGTAGGTCGAGCCACTGGCTGGGCTACAGCTACAAGGTACATCGGAGGACAGGGGCTGCCAAAAGGAAAGGCGCTGTAGGCGAAGTGTTAGCTAAAGCCTTTGCGGATGCTTTTCTGAATGAAATCACCTTAGTAAGACAATCAAGGTGCCGAAGGAGGCCGTGGTCTACTTGGCTTCTGGGCTAGAGAATCTGTTAGCGATATCTTGGATCGAGAAGCCAGTCTTCGCTTCCTTTGGCTTCGAGGGAATGCTGACTTTCCCCGCCCACGGCGAGTGTAACTTGCAGAACCAGAAACCGGGATTGTATCGGTCACTTTCCTCGCTTCTGGGCTAGAAGAGCGATTATCGACGTCCTGGATGGAAATCCGGTCTTTATTCTCTTAGCCATTTAGAGAGAACACAGTGTCTGCGATGCATTTCCATTGCGGCTAGAGAGAATCGCGGGCTCGCAGTAGTAGCGTAAGTCGTGGCATTAAAGTCGGCGGCTGATAAGTGCTCCGAGATGCGTTTAGTTGAACATCTTCGAATGGAGTCTGCTGTAAACGCCTTAGTGCATGGCGAAGGTGCTGGAGGAGGCCGTAGTGACTTCTCGGAGGGTGGGATGGAGGTTAGGAGAGGTAAGTGCCTAGGTAGTCTAGCGCGGAGTCTCGGAGTACCGATGGCCTCCCCAGAAGACGAGCAGGGAAAAGGCTGTACGGAGGTATCTTCGATGCAGACGAAGATGAGGCGTTCCCGCAAGCCGAGCGTGATAAGTTACTTATGTAGCGCTGGAAAGTGGTTCTCAGGCCCACAGTCTCCGGGGTCGGAGCCCATGGGCTACACTGAAGAGGACGGGAGGCTACACCTCAGCGCATTTCAGCGCATTTCAGCGCACCCAAGGCTGAGCAATACCGTTCAACATCCACGAAATCCAACCCGCCTGCCAGAATCGATGCGACAGCCACCTCATCTTTAGTAGGACCCGTCCCAGCTACTTCACACCGCACAGCAAGCCAAGGCACGCTCCATCGGTCCTTTAGAAGGCCGCCTGTGGACCTTACGCTACCGCTGCCACTACTATAGGCCCTTAATTCTCTCCGGCGCTGAACGCGGCCCTTAGATCCTTCGTCAAAATCGACTCTCCCAGCTCCCCCTTTCCTCCTAGCCACGACGTGTCCCGCGCCTGTCTCCATAGACTATATATTCCCAGCATCGTACCGTTATCGCTCTTGTCTCGTACCTCTACCGCACTTCCAAATCCACCCTACCTTTAGCCTAGAACCTTCTACTAATTTGTGAGATACTATCTACCACGATAGGCTATCCGAACATATAATATATAATCTAAGACTCCTTATCTTAGGCTATCCGATCATGGAATTTCTTCGTTTATCTAATGTCAAGCCAGCTCGCGAAGTGCCCAAGCCGTCTAAGTCTAAACACGCCTAACCTAAGCCAGCAATATAGTAACTAAAGCACCTTATACCAGACAAGGCTTTAAAGCGAGACTCTCTATAAGACAACCTATAGAAGGTCTATATTATTGCGGGTGAGGCTCTTCGCAGCCCCTTAATAAAGGACTTTGGCAGCCTAACTATATAGATAATACCTTGAACAACGCGTTCAAGGCTAGGTAAGGAGATAATTCATTAGTTAATAATACTTATCTACTATAGGACATCAACCTCACCTGCAGCCTCTAGTATATTCTATAAGAGTTAGTAACTGCTAAAATCTACGTCCGAGGACCTCCGAAGCCCTATCCTATAGGCATCTCTATACTGCTCCGCTCTTCAAGCTCGGTAAGGCTCTACGCGTTTTATTTGCTGATTTGCGTCACCTAAGGTCCTGTATTGCCTTGCACGTCCTAATAGGTCATCCGCATGTCTCATTTATCTTTAAATAGTCAAAACGTCGTTTTTCGGAAGTCCTCAATTTGAGTCTACCTCAGCCATGTTGGAGCGCGTCCGGGTGAACCATATGGCTCGCGCGCCCACAGACTGATGCAGTCATGTTCCAGCGGCTGTCCGTCTCTAAGACATTCCCAATCTCGCAAGCGCGGTCGGATGGCATAAAGCGCCCCTCCTGCACATTCTTCTCCCGTCACCATCATCCCTCGTCAGCATCGAACCCATTCAGCATCATTCCTAGTCATCCGTGGACGAGCTTTCGCGTTCTTCCTAACTTCACATCGCAACCGCTTGATCGAAGAGCATCCTTCTACGCATCCATCCAACATCAGAACCAATCCTAGTCATCTGTAGACCATATTCCCATTCGCCGACCACTCAATCGAAGAGCACCGTCCCGTCTCTTAGTTCCTCACCTCGAAGCCCTATTCAAATCCTCAAGATATGCTCGCCTCCATCACTCAGTTTGCGCTCCTTCTCCAGGATTTGGCTGTCGCGGCGCTGGATACCATAAGAGACCTGCTCACCGCGACTTCCAGCGTTGCGGGAAATATGTGGAACACAGCCTTAAATCGCGCAGCCGTAGAGTTCCCCACCACAGCCTTCATCCCTGGTATGTTCCTAGGGTATGCCGACGCTATCGTGGCGTTTACTATTAAACTCGAGCTCGTGCTGCGCCTGGTCCTAGATGAGCCAACCGCCAAGTTCGCCATGTTCTTAATATATACGGCACTGATGTTCAACCTGTACCTGCTTGCTCGCGGTACGTATAATATCGAGACTACGACGCTGAAGACGATTTGCACCATCATCCACGGACTTTTTCTCGCGGTCTGCTTAGTCTACACCATGATTCGACGCGGCCTTTGGCTGATCTTCTGAGACGTGGGACATCTGGGACATCTGGGACTTGCACGGGTTCGGCGCTGATAGGCCACTGTCCTTATCGGTTATGGGTGTTATTGGGAGGTGTTCCTAGGAAGTGTTTATTTGGACGGACAACACCACGGTTCGTTGAGGGTATCTACTTCTGACGCTGGAGAGGCTGGGACTAGTTTGGGACAACATGGGTAGTGGATGGGTTTGGTTCAATTCCTTCTTTGTTACGAATAGAAGGCCAACGTGACTAATCAGTAATCTTACCCAACTCTGCTATGCCGTCCGTAAGGCGGCTGCACGTTAAATGTGACTACCTATCGAAGCTTAGCCTGGCAAGATTGGCGCGCTACTTCTTGCGCCCAGGGTGCCGAAGCTGTTGAGTATACCCATGACTTTAACTTTAAAGGTTGCTAATCACACCCCTTCCGGCTGTGGTCCGCTGAAGGGCAAGAACAGCACTACCTCTTGCCCTAAGACTGTTGACTGTTGCTGGTTAAACAGTGCAAACACATTGGATCTTGGCACGGATATGTGTACCTCTGCTGGTAGATAGCTCTTAGATTATCAAGCCACCGCACTGCCTGACTGCCTGCTTTGAGGTTGCACCAACCACGCCTTTACACCGCTTCAGCCTCTCAAAATGGTTAGATTCCGGGATCGGTCATGTCAAACCCCTAGCCGCGGAAATGGTAGCGGCTTCAGCCAACTGGCCTCGTCCGCACCGTTGGCAGACAGCATCGCCGGGCCCATAGGCGGCAGACCCTGCGGTGGGAGGGACTTATGACGCACAGGCAAGGTTCAGAACGCTCTGACTGGCTATCTTCGTACCCTCCTCTTCACGTCCGATTGGTAGTGCGCCTCTTTGGTAAGGGATGCACAGTGCTGGTAAGAGGATTGATTGGCTCACTGCACAGGTGTGCGTTTCAAGATTGATCAAACATGTAGCATGAAAATCGGTTTCAGCTACGATGCAGGCTTTCTTGCGCTAATATAGACTACTACCCGTCGGACGTGGAAAGACGGCAAACGAGCATATTATCCGCCAACGTCCGTCATACTGGGCCTCTCAACCCGTCGGGCTCTCACAGTGTCTTTTGCGCACCAGCTGCACCACACACATGTTGAGAGGTTGTCTATCGGAAGCTTCAAGCACTGCATCCCAAGCGGTCAGGGCTGAACCATCAGTACAGCCTCCTTTGCTGGATGGCGGGTAAGCAAACGCCGCTTCTGTCATGCAAACCACAGTTCTCGCGGGAACCTGAAGCCATGTCTCGGCATTCAAGCTCTATGCAAGCAAGCTCGCAGCAGTAGCTGTGAAAGAATGACTCAACTGCCGCTCCGTGAGCTGCAGTGATGAGACGCTCCTGCGATGTGCAAGGTAGCGCTAGATCTCTTGTTTCTAGCGATGCATCAGCCCTTTGGGCCCAGCTCAGCTCATGGCTTCGTACGTACTTGGGGGAGCATACTGGGAGCATACTCCAACCTCCTAACGCACATCCATCTTCCCCCAGCTCACACAACACACTTCCGCTGGTATCTTTCTACAATCCATCACTTCTATCAAAACGTCAAGCGTCCTTCTACTCCTCAAAATCTTCCTCTTCTTCATCAGGTTCACCAATATGGCAAGCAAGACAAGCAAGGTTCTGCTCTTCGCAGTCCTGCTCCTAGGTCTCGCACTTTTGCTCTCCACGCAAGGCACACGCCCCGCCTTGTTCAATGGCACCAACCTCAACGGCGTGATACCTGAATACATCACGGCGATCACCAACACGTGCGCGTCCTTCGTCCGGCAAGCCTTTAGGGAGAGTCCGATTCTGCAAGTTGCAACGAGTGCGTACCAAGAAGCTTACGAATACGCCAAGGTAGGACTCACTAACCACTCCTCTTAGCCGCTAGCAGGCAGCTAACAACTATACCTAGGTACCACTGGCGGTGTCCTACGTCACCCTTGAGGCGCTTCCATCCGCCTACTTCCTTAAGGCGCTCACGCGGAACGAAATCACCAACACTCTCACCAAACTCATCGCGGAGCTATCCTTCCTAAAGTCGCTCCCCTACGACAACTACGCTGAGGTGATCGCGTCGGTGCTGCGAGTAGCTCTACACACAATCAGCAACGGCATTGAACACTTTATTGTGGGGCTTTCCTCCCTTGAGGAAGTGATTAATACCTCGATGAATCCATACACCGCAAAATTCGCCGTTCTGGCCATCTATATCGCCGCCTTCTCTATAGGGTATCTTATCCTTGACGTCGTTATTCGTCTTTTGGACCTCTTCTGGGCAAGGGTTATCGGTGCTGTGCGCTGGCTGTTCGTCGAGTAGATGGTCGCGACCGTGAGGCTGATGTGTTAAGGAATCTATGCGGGAAAAATGGAGGACAGGAGATCATCGTGTAGTAGGGGTATCTTAGCCTTTCGTGCCTGGGTGAGATGCAGTTATCATTAGTTGTTTGTATCCATTGTTTGTATGGTTCTTAATGACAAATACGTGGATACTTACCCTTTAACGTTCTTGCTCGAGTGTTTTGACATGCTGTGATTGCCTCTGCACAACTAAGGGGGCCGCGGTGGTTGCGGCTGGTGCGAGAAACGTCGACCAACGACTGAATCGCATCACAAGTGCGCGCATCCATCTTGCGAGTAACAGCTTTCGCACTATTGCCCCTATGTACACTCTCAGGTGACCGCTCCTAAAGCTTCACTCTCCGTAGTCAAGCCGCCCCACGCATACGCTTGCTTATGGCTAAGGATCTACAGCCTCTTTCATCTTCTTCCTGTGCGTCGGACCAACTGCGCCGCCGCGCGTGTTCTTAAACACCCGCCCTCACCTACATGTGCCTGTTGTAGTGTGGTCTATTGCTCCCACCTCCGCTCCTAAACGCTTACTAGTCTGTGAGTTCAATCGGTTGGAGCATCCCACTGCCGCCGGAGTCGCGCACAGGCTTGAGTAGGCACCGGGAGCTGAACTCACGCTTGGGGCCTTAGAGCAGCGGTTTCGTCTTGGGGGCGCTGCTAGAGCGCTCTAGCCTAGGCTCGCCTTCCGACACACTCGCATCCATTAAATCCGAAGTGCTACCCAGATGGCGTTTTGGTATGTGCGACTGCCAGGGGTCTGGCCTGGGGAAAGAGCCCTCGGAAGTGACCTCAAATTGAGCGCGATGCTGAACGCGCAACTATGACTGCCGTTGGTTCTACCGATAAGAAGGGGTAGAGATATAACTCGCCTGTTTTGCGGCGTATGGGTGGAGTTTTGGTATAACTAGGCTGGATGTTGATCCGCGCGGCGGGCTTCCTTTCGCCTTCGTCCGCAATAAGTAGATCTATAACCTCTTCTTTGTAGACTTCGACAAAGGGGCACTCAACGTAATAGTTCCACTTATCGCTATTGACACTCTTCTCTAGCTAACCAGTGATGTGTTCTGTGACAAACAAGGCAACCGAATTACAGTCTGTGAATAAAGTGTGAGACTTGCCGGAGCCTGTTACCCTATCTGCAAAGATACAGACGTTACGGCTGTTTAAGAAATCTTGTATCATCTGCTGTAGATATTCACACACACTTTGGTTGGTGGCCGACTGCGAAAACACCGCGTCAAATTCGTAATGAGCGCTTGGGTCTCGAAGTACATCCCGTACATCCCTTGGGCAACCGACCGTTGCAGTCTGAAGAATGAGCTCTCCCGCCCCGGAACGACTACACAGGTCGACGGCAATGCGGCTCCAGCCTGCGTCGCTCAGCACGTAGCCACGTACGCGTGCTGCGACATGGAAGCTTGATGCGGACGGGAAGAGCTTCACCCTTGTCTTATGGTCAATCACTTGGAGCGCCCGATACTGGCCTTGGAGCGAATTGAAAGCCTGATCTAGCTCCTCGGCCTGCATGGCGGCTCGCGTACGTAGACTGGCGTGCTCCTCCTAAGGTGCGGCGATGGACCCTAACGGCTCGACAGCTTGTTCTACGACTTTCGGGGATAAGGTGCCGTGCTTGCTCCCAAGGTGAGCGCTAGTCCTATGGAGATTCGCCGTCCGTTCCATGAAGCGTGCTTAAAGCGCGGGCAGTTTCTCGATCTGCTCCACGACCTCCGACTATAAGGAGGAGTTGTTGCTCTTAAGGGAACTGTGCTCTTTTTAAAGGGTCGCTATCTGTTTAGTCAAGCGTGCTTGTAGATCCTCGTGCTTTTCCTTAAGCCAGGCGTGGGTCCTGATTGGCCACTCATCTCTATGCATAACATTTGGTTCAAGAGCTTCGAACTCGGTCTTGAGCCTTGTATAGTTCTCCATTAACTCTGTGTTCCACTTTCTTACTTGTAAACAGAGGTCGCTAAAGAAAAGCTCAGACGATCATATTCTTTGACTAGGTGTCCATTCTCTAGTTCCGTGCCCGGCCCTTCGGAAAGCAGGCTGCTTTGAAAGTGCGGCGACTTAAATACCGGGGTTGCATCATGCTGCTCCTCGTGGCGGACAAGGCCTTTTGGCTAGACTGGCTGTTCATCTATCTGTGGGATACGCTGCGGCTGCTTCTCGACCTGTGACCCATGCTCTGGCCGCTCCTCTGTCTTTAACCGATGCTTAACCTGCTCGTGTAGTCCGTTGACTAGCAAGGGCCGTTCGTCCTGCAGCGCTTTGTGCCTGTTGTGGGCGTGCCGGCCTTGGAGACGCTCTTTCCGGCTGCCGCACTGGATCGACTTGTATGGACGTAATTGCGGCGGACGTTGACGTGGTAGACATAACTGTGCTGGACGTGATCGTGTCGGACGTGACTGTGCCCGACGTGACCATGGCTTGCGCCTTCTTGCTAAAGGACCGCTATGCCTTAAGAGGGCCTGAAACAGCTTGCGTATATTCCTCTAACTCGCTGTCTGGCAGCCCCAATAACTCGCTGTCTGTATTGTAAGACTCGCCACTCGGGGCGCTTTGAAGTAGAAGAGTTCCGGAAGCGACGCGCGGGCTGTAAAGACGGCGCAGGGCCCCTTCGACGACTATAAGGGCCGCTTGAACAACTATATAGGACCCTCCAAGGAACGTTTCGAGCTTACACGGGAGGACGGCACTAAATATACCTATAGTCAGCAAGTAGTATGCACTTTGCACGACCAGCATCGGTGAAAAGTAATAGGGGAAGCCCTTGTATGTCACGCGTGCGATTGGGATAGTTAGTCAGTTAACCTCTAGACGGCTAGCTGCAGTACCGCCGCTATTAAAGATCCAGTACCGGTCCAAACAACTCAAATATTCAATGAGTCGGCATCTATCTATTGAAAACACTATGCGTCCCGAAGCCGTTCCAGATCAGCACCCGCTGTTTCCTACCTGCGCGTGACTTGGTGAGGGGATCGAACAGGCGCTGTATCCAGTACAGACTGATCTGAGAGTCGGTGTATCCGGTGCTGGAGCAGGCAAAATGCCAGCTAGGAGTGGGATGGGTGGTCTGGAATGAGAATCTGAGAATTGTATTAGATAAGAGCGCACTAGCGCATGATAGGCTGAGGCTCCGTGCGGGGATGCCACGTCAGTCGTCCAGCTTACAGTAAGCTGAGTCCGCGTGATATGTGCAGCCCATTGTTATTAGTATATAGAGAGCTTCTCCCACTTTCCTTCGCTCGACTTCTTTAGCGCCTCTCTGTGTTCCCTCCGCCAGCGAACTAAGTACCTCACTGTATTCTGGGAGTCGATATAGCTCACGCGTTCCATGCAACTTTAATGCGACCGTACGCGCACCTCAATAACGAAAGCCGACGACGTCTCTTCTTGAATGCTCAGATAGCATCGATCATGGCGCAATCAAATGGCTCAGAGCCGTATCAATACACCAAAATCGACAAGCTAGACTCAATTAGACTCCTTGAGCTGCTCCCTGGGACAGATGACCCTCTAAGATGCATGTTGGTGGAAGTCAGGTTGTCCCAAAAACCAACATTCGAGGCACTATCTTACACTTGGGGCGGGAACGAATTTCCTAACAGAATTGACGAAATATCATCTCAATCAGCACTCTACATAACAGATAATCTCAGAGATGCTCTCCGAGCATTACGTCCTAAGAGCGCGAGCCGTATACTCTGGGTCGATGCTCTCTGCATAAACCAGTCAGATAATGTGGAGAAAGGCTGGCAAGTTGGTATGATGAAAGACATCTACCAAAGTGCTAGTAAGGTTGTCGTATGGTTAGGCAAGCAGCATGACCATCCCGACGTTGCCGAAATCGAGAAGAAGGGGTTCGAAGAGCTCGAGCGTATTGGCCGCAATTGTTCGCTTTACGGGTTCGATACGATCTTTCCGCCGTTCCCTCGAGCCATAGTGGACCAGAGTGCACTTGGGCACTTCAAAGAGCTTGCTAAGGACTGCAACGGGCTTAGTTTGCTTGCGATCTACCACCGGGAATGGTACGAGCGCGTGTGGGTTGTCCAGGAATTCATCCTTGCCAAGGACCTTATCTTGCAGTCTGGAAGCCGTTCGGTCAGTTACGAGCTTTTCAGCAAGGCAACAGCAGTCCTTCAGCTGATGGCTCGTCGTCGGAGTCTGAGAAACGAGTGGATCAGCAATAGAAAGGGTCTTCCTCAGTTATTTTTCAGGCAAGAATTCGACCGCTCGTGGCGATTGATACAACAGCGCGAGCGATACTGGGGCATGCGTGAGACGCAATACTCCGGCAGCACAGCGGGCACGCAATCATCTACCTACACATCTGTCTATGCTTACGAGGACCCGGTCATTCGTCCTTCCTCCATAATCGAATACTGTGCGTTTGGAAAGAATCTTAAATGTAGCAATGAGGTTGATCGAGTGTACGGAATGCTGGGGATCGCCTACGACTCTTTGTCCATTGAACCTGATTACAGCTCAGCTCCAGAAAAAGTATGGGAAACGTTGGCCGTTAAGACACTTTTACTCGGTGACCTCACAGTACTTCATTATGCCGGTGTGTCCGCTACGAGAATGTCACGGGTTCGTTCTTTTGCTGCGGATTTCGGTCGTTGGTCCAACAATACTAGGCGGCTTGGTGGTCACGGTTATCCGAAATTTCACGCGGCAACGCAGATACCTGCCAAAGTCGAACTTGAAGAGGATGGATGTATGCGTGTCCATGCCATCAAGGTTGATACCGTGAATCGGGTGAACTTTGCTTACCTCAAGGATGAAGATGCTCCGTCTCCGTCGACAACAGAAGTACCGGGAAATGTAAATCTCTCTGGGCAGCCGGATTTCATCAGGATCGATCAAGATGCATTACAACAGCTCTACAAGTGGTGGATGTATTGGTTGGCAGCGAAAGGCCCAAGGTACTACAGTGATAGGATTGGAAAATGGGCTTTTCCGCGGACGATTATAGCCGATAACGCTCTGCCAATTACCAGAGAAGAATTTGCTCAATACTCCCTGGAAGCAATGGATCTATTGTTCGTTATCTTCATGCTGGTAGAGGAGTCGTCAGATGACACAGGCAATACTAAGACGTTCGTCGACACGTGGAAGGTGTATGAGTGGATGGGTAAGCCGATGAAGATCTCGTTGTCGACATTCACCAATGACGAGAACTTCACCACATATCATTTCCCATCGAGAGGTGCCGGTCAGGAGCAAGATGATGTGTTGCATACCATGCTATCGCTCTATGAGTCTGGAGGGATCGCAGAGGCCGGTTTAGAGTATGGTCGTGCCCGAATACAAGACATCCTTGGCTTCACTACATTGTCACAAGCAAAGGCCATGGAGATAACGAGTCCATTAAAGGAACAATTGGAGCTCTACGTCACGGTAGTATCTATGATACTATCTCAACGCCACCTTTTCTTCACGAATGTCAGATTCCTGGGTATAGGGCCAAAAGGTATGCGACCAGGAGACGTAATAATGGTCCCCGAAGGCTCACAGACACCGTTTGTCTACCGGAGGATGGAAGGAGGAGAAGACAACAAGGAAGGAAACTGCGTGAGACGAGGTGAATTGATCGGTGAATGCTACATCCATGGTCTGATGGAAGGCAAGCCCGCTCAACAGCTTGAGGCAGATTATACTGAAAGTCATATCGAGGTGATTTTGAACTAATAGCTTGTCGTGTAACATTGTATAAATCCCTAGCGCTATTATTATTCTATTATACTCGCAATATTCGAATAAAGTAATTGCTTGAACTCGATATACTCTTATTAACAATCGAATACTATGCTAATTTACCATCTATACTAGTATTATTATGTCTTTTATAGTATATCTAAGTTATAAGATATATTAAGGGTAGCGGTATATAGTTGCAACTATAACTATAACTAGTTTTTTTATCCCCTTTATTCTCTATTAGCAAATCGTTTAAAATTAATTCTAGTTTAAAAGATTTAAGATATCTAGAACGCTCTAAGCGCTAGCTAGTAATATTTACTAGTAGTAGATATAGATAGTTTATCTCGCTTACTATAATAGAAAACTATATAATGCAGCTAACTATAAAGCCTTTATAGTAAAAAGCCTACTACTTATAATCTTTACTCTATATATAGTATGTAGAAAAGTCTTAATAGTACTATTTAGTACAATCCCTTATATTCACTATAAAGAGGTTAGTAGATATAGTTTTACGGGTTATCTATAGATAATATAGGTCTTAATATTCTAGTTAGTCTAGTAGTAAATAGGCTACTTACTCTTAAGATAGAGTATAAACTACTATACTAGAATAAAGTAGCTATATATATAGAACTCATATATATACTAAAGAGTTTTATACGCGGTAATATATTAAGTAGTAATATACTTCTAAATATTATTTACTACTATAGAGAGTACTATACTAAGCTATTACTACTACTATACTTATAGCGCTATTATAGTAGAATTAGAGCCTTTAAAGATACATTTAAATATATACTTAATAGTATTATAGTCTATAAAGCACTCTATATTAATATACATTAAAGAAATTGGAGAAATAAAAATTATAGGCTGTAATATTATGATTTCTATATATATAGATTTATTTATTCACTTAAAAAGTTTACTTATTTTTAAAACGCTTATAAAGATGCTAGTAGTCATTATTAACTATAGTTTTAGCCTAGAATTAGTATAAAAAGATGAATCTATACCTATTATTATATATATAACTTATAGCTAGGTATTACTTTCTATAAAGACTATATAGTATATTATAAGTAACTATATTATAGAGTAGAAGCTCTACTACTATATTAAAAAGATTTATATAGATAGCTTTTTTAATATTCTCTATAGTACTATAGTAGAATATAGGATCTAGGATTAGTAGTATATAAGTATATAGAATCTAGGATTAGTAGTACATAAGTATATAGAATCTTATACTTTAAGAACTTAATAATCTAGTAGATAACTGCTATATAGCTAAGTATCTTATACTTTAGAATCTCGCGCTATAGCTATTTTAGCTTTAAATAGAAAATATAGTTTACTAGATCTAGATCATCTATAGTAGTCTAGTAAACTATAAGCTTATACTAGATTTTCTATCACTATAGATTATAAATAAAGGTAATAAAGAATTTAGAGAAGCTAAAGTAGTATATAAGAGCTATAGTATTAAGATAGAGATTATATATATACTATAGGAATCTAGTACATAATATAGAAAGAATAATATTATAGCTAATATTTTAGCTAGTAACTTAGTTATTCAAATGTAGCGTATTAAGTATACTACTATACTATACTCTATATAAGGTCTTCTAGTTATACTTATACTACTATAAGTAGGAGCTAGTAATTAAAGTATATATATCCATAACTATCTTATAAAATAGTCTTTCTATAAGTAGTTAAGTAGATAGTAGATAGAATAGCTATAGATAGTATTTCTACTACTACTACTATAAGATCTATATAGAACTATAATAACTAAACTATATATTTATATTATTATTGCTTTTTTTCTTCTATTTACTTTTCTCTTTACTACTTAAAGTAAAACTCTCTCTATAATCTCTATAGTAACCTCTTTATCTTCTATAGTATTATAAGTTAAACTGCGGCGAGTATAATTAAGAGTAATTAGTGCTAATTATTAAATAATAACTAATTACTCCTAGTCTACTAAGGCTATAATTAGTGTAATTAGTATAATTAGAACTAATTACACTAAGTAGACTAAGTAAAGTATAAAGATACTTACTCTTAGCTATAGTATATAGATAGCGCTATTCTTATTTATTATAATAGTATACTTAACTTAGAATAAAAAGCTTATACTCTTATAATATACTTAGTCTTTACTTTATAGTAGTAATGTAGCTTTATAATATCTTATAGTATTCTCTAATCCCTTAGTTAGAATTATACTATACCCTAGTAACGGTATTACTATCTAGAGATAGTATTTATCGTATTTTAAGTACTATCTTTAAAGGAATACTTAAGAAAATAATACATTAATATATCTACTATAGAATCTATTTCTAGATAGTAGAGAAACTAGACTATAAGAGTCTCTCTAGACTATAAACTTATTAAGATTAGAGTTTCGAATAAATACTATAGAGAAAGAGAAAGGCTTAAATTCTTTCTTTTTTAATATAATCTATATATCTAGTATAGCTAAACTTATTTTTAGATAGAAAATAAAGTTATATTCATAATTATCTACCTTTAAGAAAGAGTAATTATTAGATTTAACTATACTTTAAGGACTCTCTTAAGAACTTAGATAATAACTAGAAATCTAAGATAAAAGCTATATTTATAAATATAGAATCTTCTATAGAGAAGATTTACTAGATGTTTAGAGATATTAATATAGAATATACTATAGAAAAGAAACTTATAAGCCTAGTATAAAGAGGCTTTATAGCGGCCTATATTTCTTCATTCTAGATTATTATAACTAATACTAATTAGAGTAATATCGTCTTAATAGTATAGTATTACTAAAAATCAAAGAAGAGTATTAAAAATAACTTAGTATAAAAAGAATAGTCTAATAAATTATAATCTATAATTAATACCTAAAATAGAATTAATAACTATCTATTTAAATAGTATATAGAAAAGGTTAGAAGAAATATATTAGATATAGTAGTTAAAAAAGTTTAATTAACTCTATAGAGTTTAATACTAATACTATAAGATACTTAGTATATTTTATAAGAGAATTATAGAGAGAATCTAAAGCGTCTTTAGAAAGAGAATAAGAACTCTTCTTAGAAAATGAGAAACTCTTTACTAGAAAATATTTTAATTATAATTAAGTAGAATACTTTACTAGAGACTATCATTAGTCTAAGAAGTAAGTATTAGTATAAACTAATAAAAACCCTACTTCTAAGTTAAGAAACCTTATAGCTATAGAGTTAATATACTATAATAGTATAACTTAGACTATATACTATAGTAATAGATATTAGGTATATCTTAGTAGAAAATAAGATTTAGAAGAGTATCTATTCTCTCTATAAATATAATAAGTATTATAGGTTACTAAGTATTAACTCTAAGTAGTTTAATCTCTTACTATCTAAAGAGTAGAGCTAAGAATAGCTAGTAGATAAAAATAGCAACTAGTAGAATTCTAAGGTATAAAGGCTAAAATTGTAATAATTTTAGTAAAGAATAAAGAACTAGAGTCTAAAGAAAAGAAATCTCTATTTAAAGAAATCTCAGAAATAGAGTTAAAGAACTCTAGTATCTTTAAACTAGCTCTAGACAAAGAATTATAGATAAAACTACTAATAAAGAACTTGTAACGAGGTGCTATTACGAGATAATAAAGGTTACTATAATAGGTGGGATCCTAATTAAGGAGATAGGGAATAGTGCCAAGATATAGTTAATAAGGTAAGAATTAATATTATATAGTAAGATTAGATTAAGTTATAAAGAATGCTAGATTCTTATTTAAGTTGAGTATACTATTCTAATAAACGAGAATAGTATCTTCTATATACTATTTAGTGCCTTTTATAGCTAGCTATAGCTAGTAGTGCTAGCACTACTATTCTCTACTAGCTCTACTATCTATCTCTAATCACGTGGCCCTTTCTGCTAGTAGTAGCTAGTAGTTACGTAGTAGCTAGCTTATACTAGCTATTATTTAGCCTTATACTAGCGGCGCTAGTCCTATCCTATAAGGTTGTAACACTAGCCCCTCCTTCTAAGGCACTTTATTCTTAAAGGCTCAGGCTGGATAATATAAGCTATAGAGCGCTAATATTAAGATATTATCTCTTTACTATACCCTTAATTTATAAAACTCCTTCTACGAATTATAAGACTACTTCTACGGAGCGAGCTAATACTCTTACCGCTACTCTTTATATTACCGGTCCTACTATATCTACTCCGTGTTTTTATTATTAAACTAATAAGATGGCCTATAAAGTTAACCTTACTATAGGCTATTATACTAAGTGTATTATAAAAGGTTAAAAATACGACCTAGTAGTAACCTAAACTAAGTATCTATTGTTTCTTTCTTAATTACCTACTTACTTACTACTTATTAGAGGGATAGCTACTCGATAAGCGCGAACGCCTTTATAAAGAGTATAAGGAGGCTAAAAGTACTTTATCGGCCACTATTTCTTAGAAACTTTAGGCTAAAGCTAAATAGAGATATTATAAAGAGAAAGAGTCTAAGATAGTCTATTAAGAGCTCGCTTCTCTTAATAAGATCTGTAAACTAGAGAGTAGATAGTATTAACTTAAATAAGAGTCTAATACCTTTAACCTCTTCTTAATTCCTAGCAACCTCTCTTTATTACCTGCTACTTAGATAGAGTTAGACCTTAGCTTTCTATCTACTAACTTTAGTTATACTTCTTAATTTCCTCTTCGCTCCTATCGAGATTAGTATATAGTTCCTATATATTCTTTAAGTCTAGGTAGCCTTTCTATTTTATAAGGTATTATTATATACTATTATCGAAATTAGTACTATTATCTAGGATTCTTTATACTTTATATCGTCCTTCTTATTCTATTAGGTAGTTATTTGGTACTCTAGCTAATACTAGTACTTCTAGAGAGGCTAGTTCTAATAGTAAAATATAGAATACTAGGTATATCTTTATTCCCTCTAGTAGTCTTAACTTATAGCTTATATCCTTAATATTCCTGATAATTTTAAAAGATTCTATCCTAATATAGTCTAATTTTTTGCTTAGCCTTATTATCTTAATATTTTTCTAGAGGAGGTAAACTTTATCCCTTTTTTTAAGTATAAGTCCCCTAGATCTATATTTATTATAGTGAAATGCTAATTAGTATAATAGAAATTCGATATCTTTTCATAATTCTTAGTATATATATTTATTATATTTCTTCTATTATTAACCTAGCTACTTCTACTAGAGTCTAGAACTCTTAGGGTTCGTAGAATATCTAGGCGTAATATCTATAGTTTATATAGAACGGCGTTTATCCTATTATCTTATTTACGCTTATATTATATACTAGCTATATAAGCGGTAATAGTAATACCTAGTTTATTTACCTATAATCTACGTAACCTCTTAAGTACTATTCTAGCACTTAGTTTATACACTCGATTTATCTATCTATCTAGGGATAGTAAGCTATTAAAAGCTTATAAGCTAGTCCTAACTATACTATAAGCGAGGTCCAGAAATTCGATATAAATAGCTTATCTCTATCTAAAATAATTTCCTTAGGTAGACCCTATATTACTATTATATTCCGAAGGAAGGTATATACTAGTTCTTTAGCGTTAGATGATTCTTTATATAGTATAAAGCGTACTTCCTTTATTAATTAGTCTATAATAGTAAGTATAGTATTATATTTTACTTTTATTAAGAGTTTTTTAGAAAGAGGTAGCTTAATAATAAAATATATAGCTACTAAAGCCTATAGCCGTATTAGTATTACTACTAATTTCATTAACCCATATAGTTTATACTAGGTTGCTTTTATCTTATAGTATAGATTGTAAGCTGTATTATATTCCTCCACTTTCTTTCTAAGTCTAGAGAAGAAGTAGATACGGGTAATTGCTTTAACTATCTTATAAATCCTATAGTGCCTCTTAGTAGATCTATTATAGTACTATCGAATAATCTCTATCCGCTAGGCTAGTAGTATATTTACTAGTTCTTTAAATAATAACAGACCTTTATCTATTTATTTAAATCCCTTAAGGGTTTTAAAAAGTGCTCTCTAAGTATAAGCATCCTACACGTATACTTTCCGGATCCAGTTCTTAAGGTCATTATTTATAATTATTATAGTAGCGGCTAGTATACCTTAATTATAAGTAATCTTTCTATCTAGATATTATTCTAGAATTAAGCTAACTATTTAGGGCTTCTCTCCTATATAATCTAGTCTTCTACTAAAAGCATCTACTTTTGCGTTCTCGGAGCCTTTTTAGTAGTAAATTTTAAAATTAAATATTAATAATTTCTCGGACTATTGCACCTATCTATAGTTTAACACCTTAGTGGTGGTAAAGTACACTAAATTCTTATAATCCGTAAATACTTAAATTAGATACTTTATTCCTTCTAGATATACCCTCTATTACTTAAATACTTTAATAATAGCTAGTAGCTCTTTATTATAGATTTTATAGTTTAGTTCTAGTCCACTAAACTTTTGTGAGTGAAATACTATAAGATGCTAATACTCTTTATTATTCTATTAATTTAGATATACTCCTATAGCTAGGTCTAAAGCATCCGTTTTAATAATAATTACTTTTATTAAATTAAATATTATTAGCACTAGTTTTATACTAAACTATTTCTTTAGTGTATAAAAAGTATTATCGGCTTTCTTACTCTACTAGAATTCTTAATCTTTCCTTATAAAATCTATTAGTGGTGCTGTAATTTGGAAGTAGCCTTATATAAACTTCCTATAGAAATTCGCTAGTCCTAGAAATAATTACATGTTCTTTACTAACTTTAGTATAGGCTATTTAAGTACTATCTATACCTTAGTTTTATCTATCTAGATGCCCTAATCCATAATAATATATTCTAAGAACTCAATCTTCTATTAATAGAATTAGCACTTCTCTAGTATAATTCGTACATTCGCTTATTAGAGCGCTTCTAAGACTTATCTAATATATTGCATATATTCTTTCTTAGTCTTTAAATATACTAGTATATCGTCGAGATAGACGACTATAAATATATTTAAGTATTCCCTTAGAATATTATTAATATATACCTAGAATGTAGCGGGAGTATTAGTAAGCCTAAATAGTATAACTAAATACTTATAGAGTCTGAAACGGGTTCTTATTACCATCTTTTACTCTTCACCCTTCTTAATTTAAATCCGGTTATATACTCCTAGGATGTTAAATTTCGTAAACTATTTAGCTCCTTAGAGTCAATTCTATAACTCCGAAATTAATAGTAATAGATAACTATTCTTAATAGTTATATTATTTAGCCCCTAGTAGTCTATATATAATTATAGTTTACTATCCTTCTTAGGTATAAATAGGATAGAATATTCTACGAGCGACTGGAATTTATATATAAATTCTTTCTTTAGATTCTTATTTAGGTATACTCTTAGCGCCTCTAGCTTCTCTAGTAATAGTAGGTAAATTACTAATTTCCCTAGTATCTTGCCTTCTTTAATAGGTATTATATAATTCTATAGCTAGTGTGCTAGTAGAGTTTCTTCTAGAGTCTTATCTATAAATAACCTTATATAGTTCTCGTATTTATCTAGAATAGATAATAGAGCTATAGTAGTCGCGAGTTCTTATCGCTTACTCTATAAAATCTATACTTACTTAGAGTTCTTCCGAACTTTCTCTATTAGTTCTTTAGCTAAAATTATATATATCTTAAGGCTGTCTTCTAGCGCATCTTCGCTTATTTAGACTAATTTCCTCTAGGAAAAGTCTAGTATTTAGCGGATTTAATTAATTTTTAGATTCGGGCCGTTAAGCTATAGTAACTCTAATACTACATTATAAGTTCCTATTACTATAATATCGAACTATATATCCTAAATATAGAGTCTAATCTTTAACCTAACTATTATAGTTTCTTAGTCTACTAATCCCTCATTATATTCTAAAGGTTAGCTATTTACTACTATAACTAGGTAGGCGTCGAGCTTCTATTATAACTATAGTCTAGCTCCCTATACGAACTATAGTGATATAAAGTTTATAGTAGCGCCTAAATTAATTAGTGCTTTAGCCTATAATTAGCTAATCTTAACCTATACTTATAGGTTTCCGGCGTATCTTATTATTATAAGAGTGTACTTATAGTATCCTATTCTAGGTACCTAGGTGCTTCTATACCTATTTAAAAGTCTTTTAGTAGGCGCTTCTATTAACCCTCTAGCTAGAAGGCCTCCTAGTTTTTTAAGTTAGAGTTCTTTAAGTTAGAGCTTCCTAAGCTCTTATTCTTAGCGGGAGTCTCTATTCTATTATAATAGAATTTACTTAGATCTACTTAGCGTCCTAGATTTACTTATAGATCCCTAGCCGCGAATTTCTATTATAATACTATAACTTTCTATTAGAGTTCCCTAGGAATATAGTCTCCTTTAGAGGTGATATATTCTCTATCTCTAGTAAACTATACTTCTATAGGTAGGTATTCTTGCACTATATTATAATACTTATATTCTAGACGGAGTATACTATCTAGTATCTACCCTAACTAGCGTATACGTTCTATAGCTACAACTAGTTATTCTAGAATAAGACTATAAACTTCTTTATATAGTTTGCTAAAACTAATAGCGGACCTCTACTATACTTTATATATAATTAACCTTATCTTAATTTTCTTAAGGTTTTTTTTAAACTCTAATTATCCTATTTAGGCCTCTATAAGTTTGCATATATTATAGTACGCCTAATACTATACTTTAGGCGGGTATCCACCCATAATAGGGTTCTATAATAGTACCCTTCCTTCTAGTTCTTCGTCTAAGACTAGGTTTAAGATATTAGAGCCTACTTTACTTTCTAATAACTCTTCTTTTAATAATACCGCCTCTTCTTTTAAGAGGGTATATAGTACTATAGAGAGTGTAACTAGGACTTCTACCTATAAACACTAGTAGCTAGACTCCGCTTAAACCCTTTCTCTAATTAAGAGAGGTTGTAGTATCTTATTATATATAGGAGTCCTCTAGCTAGGTTCTTTTTTAGTAACCTATAATACTTATTTTAATTGCGGTGGTTTCGGAAACTATCCTAATCTATTCTTATTACTTAAGTGTATCTAACGCCCGTTATTATAGTATATAGTCTAGGATATAGCCCTATAGTAAGTTATAGTAGTAGCTAACTTGCCTTACTTCTTTAGGTTACTTATCTTTACTAGTAATTAGGTTTTCTTTAGCTGCCTATAATCTTAGGCGATATATCCTATATAATTATAGTTAAAGTATTTTCCTATAAAAGGCTTCCTCTATCTAAAGGATAGTTCTTATTCTTTTAAGAGCGTCCCGCGTTCTCCCTATAATCTTCTCTTAGAGAAATATTCTAGACGTTTCTTTATTACATTAAGTTCTATAAGTCGAAGTCTATATAGGTTCTAGTTATACTAGGTAGTATAATTCTACTTATATTCTACTACTATTAGTGCGTTATAGCCTTTCTTTTCTAACCTTTATTTATATAGTTAATTATTAATCCTAATTAATATTAAGATTATTTTCTATAAACAATCTAGTCGGTCGCCTCTAACTAAGTTATTCTTAATATTCTCTTTTAATTCTTAGTAGTACTACGCCGTTAAAGCTATCTTATCCTATAAGGTATTTAATACTACTAATTAGAACTAGGCCGTGTAGTTAGCAGCTAACTCTTTTTAGATTAGGTTTATTAGTTCTCTTTCTATAGTATATACCGCGTCGATATCTCTAAATATCTATTATATCTTTACTTTAAATAAGAGTATATTAGTAAATAGTTCTATTGTTTCCTAGGACTAGTTTTATTTATTATTCTTAAGAAAATCTCTAAAATAGGGCTAGATCTATTTAAATACTCGTCCCCTTAGATAGATAATAATAAATATTACTTCGTTTTTTTCCTAGAAACGGTTCTAATTATACTAGATATATAGGTTGTATTAGAGTAGCTATAAGTTAAGCTTATTACGCTCTCTATTATATTTATCTAGTACCTTAACCTTAACTAGTTTAGGTGCTAGGGGGAGTAGTAGTGCCTACCCCCTTAATAGTCTAGCGGTCGATCCTATAGTAGATATATCGACATATTAGTCTTGAATACTCTATAAAGGTAGTGCTTAAAGTATAATGAGATGCTATTACGAGATAATAAAGGTTACTATAATAGGTAGGGTTCTAATTAAGGAGATAGGGAATAGTGCCAAGATATAGTTAATAAGGTAAGAATTAATATTATATAGTAAGATTAGATTAAGTTATAAAGAATACTAGATTCTTATTTAAGTTAAGTACATCGTTCTAATAAACGAGAATAGTGTCTTCTATATACTATTTAGTGCCTTTTATAGCTAGCTATAGCTAGTAGTGCTAGTACTACTATTCTCTACTAGCTCTACTATCTATCTCTAATCACGTGGCTCTTTCTACTAGTAGTGGCTAGCAGTCACGTAGTGGCTAGCTTATGCTAGCTATTATTCGGCCTTATACCGGCGGTGCCGGTCCTATCCTATGAGGTTGTAACAGAACTCTATTACTAGTAAATACCTACTTAAGATTTAGAATTAGATATACTTAGATATATATAAACTCTTAAACCTTAATATAAATTAACTAGAGCTTAAGGAGAATCTCTAGAGAGCTAAGATATAATTTACTATATATAAAATATAGTAAGAGTCTACTATAAGCTTAGTAAACTATATAAAGAAATCTATAACTTAGTTTTAAGGAGACTAGCTATAGTAACTAAATATATTAGATAGCTTAGATAGATACTAGATAGTATACTCTAACTAGAATACTAAGTTAACTCTAGTAAATTTAAGTATAATAAAATAAAGATTTAAGCTAAAAATAAGAGTATTATAAGCTTTAGTTTAAAAAACTAAAAGATCTTCTAACTTAAAGATTAATAGAAGTATCTACTAAAAGACTTTTAAATAGATATAAAGCTATTTTGATAATATAGTTAAGCTATTAAAAGTATACTTATATAGTAATATAATACACTAAAACTCTTAAAGCAATAGTCTGAGTTAGCTAGAAATATACTAAGATACTAATAGATTTAGAAGCTATAGTGAAATTTATAGTACTAGAGTTTATCTACTATATATAAATAGAACTATAAAAAAAGTGTAATATCTATTAATTTATAGCAAATAAATACTTAACTTTTAGGCTATAATTAGTAATTAGTAGACTAAGAGATAAATAGAATTAGGTTAAAGATTAAATCGTATATCTAGGATATATAGTTTAATATTATAGTAATAGATATATATAATACTATACTAGAATTACTACAGCTTAAAGATAGAAGCCTAAAGATTACCTAGATATATAAGATATTAAATGTTTCTATAGGGAAATTAGCCTAGATAAGCTAAGAAATACTAAAAGATAGTATTAGAATATATATAATCTCTACTAAAGAACTTAAGTAAAAGATCTAGCGAAATTCTAAGTAACTTAAGATTTAATAGAGTAAGCAATAACTTATATCTACTATAGTCCTATTATCTATATCTATCAAGTATAGAGACTATATATAGCTATTTATAGCTAAAGCTTTAAATATAGCGCTACTAGTACACTAGCTATAGAATTATATAATATCTATTAAAGAAAGTAAGATACTAGAGAAATCGGCGATTTACTTACTATTACTAAAAAAGCTAGAGACGCTATAGATGTATCTAAATAATAATTTAAAGAAAAGATTTATATAAGAATTCTAGTCGCCTATAGAATATTCTATTCTATTTTTACTTAGAAAGAATAATACTCTAGAACTATATATAGATTATTAGAAACTAAATAATATAACTATTAGAATAGTTATCTATTATCTTTAATTCTAGAGCTTAGATTATTTTATTATTTAACTACTATACTATACTACTATATATATAATACTATAAAACCAAGGAATTTATATAGCTACTTCTTTTTAAACTTCTATAGGCTAAAATTACGAGACTATCTAAATTAAGTATAGAGGTATATAATAAGAATATACTCTATACTAGTTTTTTAAAATACTATAGTGCTTCTAGTTTAGCTACTCTAGATATAGACTTAGCTATAGTAATAACCTAGCTATATATACTACTAGCTGCTAAGATCTTAAATTATATCTCTATTAATAAACTACTTAGTATTATCTTTATTCTTATTCTTAGCTAAAGTCTTTTACTTAATTTATAGCGATAATAGTATATATCTTTCTTAGCAATAGAGAACAGCTTTCTATTAGCCTAGCTATAACTAAATTTATTTATATTAAAGCTAGTTAGATAAATCTTAAATATTCCTAACTTATATATTTTATCTATATAATAAATAAAGCTACTATATTAAAGATATCTAGTTATTAGTGTATAGTTTCTAGTAGAGGTTAATATCCGGCTTTTTTAGTAGTATTTATAGAACTATAAGTGGTAGTAATATATTAGAATATCTTTTTTTCTCTTAGAGTCTCTTAGAGTACTCTAAGAGCTCTCTAAGGGCTCTAAGGCTCTAAGCGACTCTTATCTCTTATAAGAGCCTTATAAGCTCCTCTAAGTTCTTACTAAGCCCTTAGAGTACTAAGTTATACTAAGTTTTACTTACTAAGTATTAATAAAATTATAAAAAAAACTCTAAGTTTGTTTAACTAGTAGAATAGACAGAATATAATAGAACTAGTTTAGAGAGTAACTTTTAAATAAAAATAAGTACTATTTACTTAATTTTTAAAAATAGAGGTATATTACTAATTTTTATAGAAGAATAAAAGTTAAATAAGAAAATATACTCTAAGACTTCTTATAATTTATATTTTTTCTTGCTTACTAATAATTTAGAATAAATCTAAGATTTTCTAATATAGTTTTATAAGCTTTAGTAGTAGTATTCTATAATAGATATATAATATAAGCGACTATTAGAATAGTAACTAGTTAATAGTTAGATATAAACTAGTAATAAATAGCTAATATACTAGCTTAATTAATTCTATAATACTCTATTTTTAAATAATTAAATAGATTAATAAATATTATATAACGGCTAGTTATTTTATATAGCTTAGTATAATATCTCTATAAGCTTTTACTAAGCGATTATAATAACTATAGTCTAGCTCTAAGAGCCTTCTAATTACTTTAAGAGCCTTCTAAGTACTTTAAGTACTTAGAATATAATCTATCTTTCTAAGTAACTAAAAGACTTACTAATATAACTAATATTGACTCTAAAAGCTTATAAATAGTAATTCTTATAGAGCTAGTCCTACTTTTGTAATTAAAAATCCTTATTAATATTATTATACTACTACTACTACTAGATGCTTAGCTTATAGTCTAAGATTATAAGAGAAAAGAAGTAGCTAACTAGATATCTTTAGCTAAATTTTATTTTAAGTGACTTAATATTAGTAGCGTCTAGCTATAGATTACTAGCTTATATATCTAAGCTAAAAGCTAAAGCTTATTAGAGCTTAGTTAGTGCTAAGAGATTAATAGAAATAGTAGTAAGTTTTATAAAGTAACCTTAGCTTCTTATAAAGTTAATAGTTAGATTTCTTATAAGTCTAGATCTATATATTATATCTACTAACTATCTTAGAGGCTAGATATTCTTATTAGATTGAGAATTAGTAAGTAAAGAAGTAAATAAGCTTTAATTAAAATATTTACTAGTTACTAATATTATATAAGAGAGTAGTATTTAATCTTAGAGAATCTTTCTAGCTCTTCTAACTAATTATTACGCGTATAACCCTCTATTAACTAAGTACTATATTCTAATTTAATATCTTTACTCTTAGATAGAGCTCTACTATATTAAGAGTCTTATAACTAGAACTCTATAGCCTTAAATAGCCTAGCGGCTTATTTAAAGCATTATAGTAACTAATAAATAATTATTGGATAACTCTAACACGAACATTGTTTACACGATCTTAGTTAGGCGATTGAGAATACTAATCGGCGGAGGGTCTAGGTACACGAGCTACAGCCTATTTGGCCGGATGTAAGATTACAGATCCACGCCTCGGACCTGGACGAGCCCTTGCTTGGAATAGGTCCGCTAATACCCCTCAATACACGATCCAAGCACAGCACAGCAAGCTCAGCCCCTTTGAGACTAACAAGTTAGGCCTTGTAGAGACGAGGCATGATCGGGTGCTCTAGCTGAATTGGACTATGTGTGAGGCCTACCTAGGAAAAGCCCAACACCACACCCTGACAATGATGGCAAGCGCAACGCATCCGAAAGGCAAGTACTCCAGGACGAAGGTCCGGTACTCCGCGAACCTAACCGTAGCGCTGTAGGATACGGCATTGGACCGTATATAAAGCCACCACACGGATCCAATTAAGAGGAGAACAGCGACAGCACTTGCGGTAAAGGTCAACCAAGCCCAAAGCGGCCATGCCAGCCAGCTGATAGCGTTAATAGCCTGCCAGGCTCGATAACGGAGGCCCTTAAAGGTGTTAGCGTCCTACCTATCACGAGCGGGAAAGGTCGTACTTACAGCCGCCGGTGCATGCTCTCTAGTATTAACACTAACGAGAAATGAATCGTGTTCTTTTAGCAGCCGGATTTGATCATCTCTCTTCCTCCGGTGGGCTAGGCCGCGCTCTTGGCACAGTTCACCGAGTTGTGCGGCATTGAGCTGAGAATAATCTTGCGGCGGTCGCTGGTTCGCCATGGATTGTCGGATATGGTGCTTCGTTCGGCGCTTTCGTGGCAGTAAGGGTCGGAAGAAGGCTCGAGCGGTGCTGCGGTGATAGCAAAGGCGAAGAAGATGAGTAGTAGAACCGGAAATGAAGACGTCTAACATTTGGAAGAGAGGGGGCTGGCTGGAGATCTTAGACTCTGTATTGTTTGTGTAGATGAGACAAGGGCGCGGAACAGCCCCTGATGCACACGCATCTCGTGAAAGACGCATCACAACGGGCGATCCAGATATAGATGTCTTAATACGTCTTGTGGAAGACGCATCACAACGGGCGGTTTAGACGTGGGTGTCTTGATGGTGGTGTCGCGAATGCTGTTGTATAAAGAGGGTATTCGTAGAGAAGCCGGCGTTACTTAAGAGGCCTCCGCTCCAGCTATCATCCTCTACAAGCGTGGGTGTGTCCATTCCCTTCTTGCCCTTCTTACCCTTCTTCTTGCTTGGAACTGTCTAGGCAGATATGTCGATAATAGATATACCGGATAGCCCCTCTTCCGGGACGAGCGAGGCTGTTGCTGATGAGAGAGATGAACAGCCGTGGGAATCGTGGGAACTCGATGAATTTAGCATGCTGCTAGACAGCGAAAGGGTAAATGGACGTAAGCATACTGTTCTATTCTAGGGCTAACGGCTGTCGTAGAGTGTGGACAAGCTTCTAAAAGCTCCAAAGGACGCTATAAGCTCAAAACAAAAAGCAGCCCTGCGGTCGATCGCCGGCCACTTTTGCGCCGATGAGCACGGCCCCGACGAGCTCGGCCCCGAGAGCCAGGTTGGCAGCGGCACCCGGAAACGACGGCAAACCCAGGCCCCATCGGATGGCGCACGGAAGCGAGCCCGCCGGGCGCCAGCAACGGCCCGCCCCGCACCACCAGCACGCAATCCGATGAACCCGATCATAAGGCTGGACACGCTCTCGCTTGATCCCGTCGTCAATCGCTTCCTGCAAAGCCACGGGCCGGACGCCCCAGTATTTCTTGCCCGGGCTGGTGGTCAAATACGGGCCACAGTTAAAGATACTGAGGCCGGTTCTGATGCCGACGCCTTTCTAGAGCGGTACAAGCTTACCCTTAACCTGAACGCCCAACTTGACACAAACAACCAGCTTTGGTGCTACTCCATGCTGTTTTATTATGACCTTGTAAAGCAATACAACCCTAACGGCTCTGGACGCGTTGGAGACCTAATGTGGGAGGATATTGTCGCGTGGTTTGGTCGGGTGCTTAATAATGCCCCAATCTGTGCCGCCGACCTCGTGAAGAACCTTAACAAGTGGTCCGTCTTGGGAAAGAGGCTACACAACCTCTCTGTTGAGTTTGGTTCCGGATTCGTGTTTTTCCTCGGGCATGTTCTTTCGAGAAACTTGTAAGTCCGCGCCCTACTCTATCCTCTTGCTGGCCTCTTCTGCTAACACTATCTAAAGCGTGGCTAATAGACTTACTGGTAGTGGCCGCTACTTTGACGATGCGGTCTTGAAACTTCGTGAGCTCAAACTCGCGGATATAGCAGCCGAGTCGCGCGCCAACGAACTAGGTCAGGCGATCCGTGATCATCTAATCAAGCCGTTCAAGGCGCTGGGGCCAGCGTAGGCTAGAGCCTCACGTAGGGTTGCAACAACGGCATTGTTATAGGCTGCAAGGGTGAGGTTGTGTGGCTGGGTGGGTGGCGACGGAATCGTATTGTTGAGGAAGAAGTATATGTACTCAGCGCATGTATATCAATGTACAAGTTTGATTGTCCTATGGGGCCACTGGCGAAGGGATGAGGGTGGACAAGGATTCTCCTTTGCATTATAACTCTTCAAGGCCCTCTCGTGTTCTCTCTGGGCCCCCTCAACCTTCTCCTGTAAAGATTGTGCCGACTCAGCGGCGCTTTTCCTTTCTACCCGTTCTCGTCCAACCGCGGCTTGTATTTCGAGGACCTGCTGTTGGAGCGGAGAAGCATCTGTAGAGTTGGGAGCTAGCGGTTCCTAATCCTCGGGCACGTACAAGTTTGACTGGTCTTTTATTGGCGTGGAAAGTGGTGCTCTCATATCTTTTGGGGAGCAGTTCGCACGGCAAAGTAGATAGGGCAAGTGGAGGGAGCAGCTGGTGATATTAAGCGTTGTACTAGTAGCAACAGATTGTGTAGAGACGTAGGAGTGGACCGGTAACGTGCTCTCTACTTTAGTTAATATGAGGCCGACAGCAACGGAGTGGTACAATGCTTTCCATAGAGTACTGTACATTACTCAAAAGCTCGGGCGAGCGACTCTGTTCAATTAGGGGTTGAATCATGGGCTTCAATATGTTTGAGCGCTTAAATAACCACCAGCACCTGCTTTAGACTGGCTGACACCTACGCGCTATACGGCTGTGTATGGCGCTCAAGTTCTGTGGTGTCTTATTATAGAAAAACTAATATGAAACCCTTTTGCAGATCCCTGCGCAGCGTGTGGAGGTAGACGGTTACTGGAAATCACCATTTTCACCGTAGTCACAACAAATCGAAAACACGTGGGAATAAAGCGAATAAGAGTTTCGCATCTTCTATATTGTCAAAAATTGTGTGTAAGTGATATCATATTAATTCTGAATTCAGATAATCGACTGTTGTGTGATGTGGCGCCAGATGAGGCCCCACGGTAGTATCTTGGTTGGTAGCACTTGTACGCTAGCGGGAATGCAATTAACGCTTCTCATAACTATGTAATTGTATTAAAGACTAGGAACAGAAAGACTGCACGCGCACAATAAGAAAAAACAAGACCCGCCACCAGGCAGCTACAAAACGCTGCGTTTGACCGTCGAAAATGCCCTGCGGATCCAAGACAACCAGGGGCTCTGCTGATACCCCACGGGCGTCTGCCCCACCATGTCCCCCACAAAGGAGGCTTCCCTCATGTCCGCAACGTCAGCCACCGTCCTAAGTCGCTTTGCCAGGCGCGTTTCGCCCTCATGCGAGCCCCCTAAGCAGCCGGCACCGCAAGTAGCGGTCGTGCGGCGCCGCTTCCGAACGCGATCTTGGTCCGTTACCGCCGGCGGCTTCTGGATCGCAGGCCCTGCCCTGCCAATAGACGTAGCGTAGGTTTGGAGGAGCTCCTGGAACTCTTCTTGGAAATCTACGTTTTCAGTCAGGATGATCCGAAAGTGGTAGCGCTGCCCTAGCCCAAATAGGATATGCGTTGATGATAAAAGCTGATAGGTGTCGTTGTGGAGCAGCATCGAGGTTCCTGTGGAGCAGTTCCTTACTAGCGTGCCGTGAGGGGAGGTGTCTGTAAGAAGCAAAACACCGTCCTCTATCTCGAAGCGCAAGAGGAACTGCTGGTGACCGATATCGTCCGCCTCCGGAAAGGTCAGCTCGTTGGAGCGAGAAGAGCCAAACGAAAGGTAGTCGCGGCCGGATAGCAAGGCGAAGTCCAGCTTCATCACGCAAGACGGCGATGGCCCGCCTAGCGTGAGGCTAGTACACGCATTTGCATTTTCAAGCAGCGTGTTGTCAAGTATCTTAAGCGCCTGCAACGCATCCGGGGAGATGGGAACGAGAAATGCGAACGCGGCGGACTGTAAGGGGCCGGGCGGCGCGAGACAGGAAGACCAGCCATTCTCCACACGCCAGGTCTCGAACTCCGCGTGGATCCTCGCTCGCTCGGCCTCTGGAGGTAAGGCCGTGCTATCTGCGTTGCTGGAAGGAGCTGGCAAACTGACTCTATTTCTGGAAGTGTCCAACGGGCAGATGTGGTCGGATGGTGCTCGGTATATGCGTCGGATCCGCTCTAGCTCCACCGGATCAATTTTGAGAGTGTCTCTACTAGGAGTTGCCTCTTCCGCTGGGTGCTCAGTCTGATCCTGGTTACACACCCTTTGCCAGGATCCCTCGTCCGGTGCCAGGTTGGTGAAATCCATAGCTACAGGCTAATTCGTAGAGAGAGGAGCGATGAAAGTCGGCACGTCCTAGGGCCGAATAAGCAGCGGGCGGTCGCTGCGTGATGTGGTGATGGAGGGATGTAGATCTTGGTGGTGATGTAGCTTAGTTCTATAGCCGTAGCATTGCGCGGTATATGTGGACCGAGCTCGGAGTCTTTGAGACAACAATGGCGGCTTGTTGGAGACTTCAGAGCTGCCTTGAGACTGTAGACAAAGAGGCAACAAAGATTCTATATCTACCACCGTTAGTCTAAGAACTCGGACTCTACACAAGGACAAAGGAACGGCGCCGAATCTGTCGCAGACAGTATAGGGTCAGACGTCCGAAAGGTTAGACGTCCGAAAGATCAGACGTCCGAAACACTTACGTTGCGAGTAGGCAGTCAACACGTACATTCAAAGACCTTGGTAAACACTACACAACCTCACAACGCCGACAGCGGTGCCAAATGCCACCACTTCACCTTGACTCCCAGAATCGCCTAGCAGCACCACAGCCTAGTCTAATTTGCAGCAGAACCTTGGCGCTAGCCTTCTTTGTGGTGTTCCCCATCCCACTCTTACCGCTGTGCTTGGACGTAATATGCCCTTTCGTGGCCGTTAAGTTTGTGGTGTTGTACGTATCGCGCTGGCCGCAGTACTACAATTTCTGGCCGCCCGCGTTCTCTACCTCGTGGCTAATAGGGTCCCGGGCACTACGCCAGATCGCTTCTTGGTCCGCGGCCTTCCGCTTTTTAGTGTCGACGGCAGGCATATTGGAATATACGACTGGCGAGCGCCTTACTATAACTAATCTTCCATTTGCTAGGTCGGGCCAACCATCCGAGGCTTGGTTGCGAAAGTAATATGCGGTCGCTGCACCAAAAATCCTGCCGAGACCGGTTATCACTTTTGTAACTCAGCCTCGATCCGCGCCATCCTGTTCTGCCGAGGCCACTGGTGCGAACGCTGGTCTTGCAGGGCCTCGGTTCGGTTGGCGGTCGCCCAGTGTTGTGCTGATTGTGGTCGAGCGTGCGGAAGCGTGCCGTCGCAATGCTTGGAAGGCGTAGGGTTAGAACGGTCGAGAATGGAGCGATGGATAGGTAAAGCTGTAACTGAGAGGCTGTTAGCCGTATGCGTCGGGATTCAGGAGTGGGCGACGGCATTCATACTTATAGGATGGCCTGCTCTTCTGGCGGCGAAGCAGCTCGAAGTGTGCGTTTCAAAGAAAGGTTGCAGGGGACAGCAGAGTCATGGACAAGCGCGGAGTGAGTGGATGTATTCTCTTAGAAGAAAAGCTGCACCTTGGAGGATGCTGGTGAATCATCGTTGGCAGGTGTGTCGCTGCCGTGCAGTAACACAGACTAGACCACGTTACTACTGAGAAGACGGTCGGGTACGTGATCTCGTAGAGAGGGATCTCGTTCGTTACGATAATCGCGCTCTGGCAGAGGTAGCCGACCAATTCCTTCATTGCGATTAGGGCCTCGGACGTCCACCTCTTAATGTTGTTGTACGAGAAGCGGTCCTTGGGCTTACACTCGTCGCACACTAGGATCCGCTTCTCGCATAGGGCCATGTCCGCCTCCGGCCGCGCGCCCTTGAACCCGAACAAGTCCTTGCTGAGCCACCTCACCGCGTCGCCGAGTATCCTCGTGATGTTGGTGGCGAGCATGCTCTTGCCCTCGTGTCCGGTCGCGCCGTAGAACACCATAACGGGCGGCGACTTAACCGGGTCCGTGAGCGCCTTCCCTATCCTCCACATAAAGTCGAGTTTCTGGTCATCCCTCAGCGGCAGCAAGATAGTGTTCAAGACCCTGTCGTCGAAGTCGACGGGGACCACGTGGCCGGGATCGACATCACGATCGGGCTCCTGACGAATGTGTAGAACCTGCTGTAGATTGGGTCGTTGTCCCTGCTCTCGATGCAGATGCTGGCCTAAATTCTGGTGCCGGACGAACTCGGCGAGCGTGGTTTGTTGACGATGAGCATTGCTTGCGACAAGACTTATGGGAGGCCTTCCAATGAAAGTGATGCATAGTGTAGCATGAGATGTGGAGCGGGAGTATTCGGTGACGGGGATATACTAGATTGGTTAGAGCTGAGGAATGCAACATGGATTGATAACAGGAGGTACTTACCGAGAGCGTTGATCAAGATATCTATCGTGAGTAAGCAAGCTATCTCGGCACTTTTGAGGGGAATATAAGCACACGGAACGAGAATGCGACAGGCGGGATGCCGAGATAGGGCCGCGCACGTGCTATGCACGCTCGCGAGCTGAAGCCAGCCTGTGAGAGAGTAAAAGAGACACAAGCAGCTGCTCAAGCGGGCACTATTATTCGTATTGCTAAAGCTGGTTCAATCCTCCCTTGGCGACCACCTGCTTCGCTGCCTTCTCGCTATCCTACTAATTGGAGCCCTTTGCAAATATTCCCATGCAAGTCTTTTGTTGCTTGGTAACCCGTGGGGCACGTTCATTGTAGAGCCCTGTCGCCGCAAAGGCAGTGTTGTTTTTCTGTGCGTAAACTGGAGTTGACTTCTTCTTAATAAGGTAGTTGAACACTTCCTCTAACAAGTCCAAAGCCTCCCTTGTCTCTGGCAGCAGTTGACGAATCTCTAAGGAGTCTGCGATGTTTCCTTGTACGATGAAGTGATGCGTGGAGATGGTGTACGGCTTACTATAACTGCACTTGAATAGAATCTATGTATCGATCCTTAAATTCCCCTTTCGTGAAGTGCTCCCTGTCCTTCCCTTACGTGTCTCTCGCGATCAGCTTGATTGCCCGTAGCGTATATCCTTTAACTTCTTCTTTTGGTCCGGCTCGTTCGTAGTAGTTGGGACGGTCCTTGATTACGTTGCCGTCTTCGTCCAGATCGAGCTCCACTGCACCTTTATCGCCGAAGTCGACTCGAGCCTTTCCCTTACCCTTACCCACCTTGAGCCACTCATGCTTCGGGGTTCCTTCTTCCCGCAGCTCTTCATCCTCTGGATCCCTATTCCCGCCCTTAACTTCCACGTCTTCTTCCTTAGACGAGGAATGTCGCTCGCCTACTGCAGCTCATGCCTCACTACTGTTCGGGGTGTAAGCGACTCCTATAAGTTACAGCTTGCTTAGATAGAACCGCACTGCTGCCTCGCAAATTCTCCAGAAACTTCTCTATTACAATTATTATAAGGACGTTAGCTGTTGTCGGACGCCTGCAATTCAATGCTTTAATTATAATAGAGCACCTTGACAAGCGCCGCTAAACCTCTTGCGCTCTTCCTTTACACTTAGCTTCTCCCTCTAGCTGTCCTTCTTCCGTGCTCTCATTACGCGAAGGCTTTGAGTATCGCCGTCCCAGTTTCGTTTTGTCGGTGATCGCTCGTGAACCTACAAGAGCGGGGGTAAATGGTTAAGCTGTATTCATACGTGGAGAGCCGCGGTCAGCGTAGTGTGCGGAGAAATCTATATAGAGTCTTCCAAGTAGACCTTTAACATCCAACGCTTAACCTGTGGTATCAGCGAGAGATACGGAACATTCTACAAGTACGTCGCGCTTGTTGGAGCAAATAACTACCATCTAGCTCTTTCACTTTCTTTTATTGTTCGAAGCCTAGTGACCTATTACACAAGTCGGAATCTTCACGCTATATCCGCTTCTTAGTAAAGGCCTTGAATTGTTCTACCACATAGCTCTGCCTAGTATACAGCTTATCGCAGCCTCTTTCACCTTCTGAAGTTCTAATAAAAGAATATAGGTCTCTTTCACCTTCTAATAAAGGAAAAAAGGTCTCTTTCACCTTCTAATAAAGGAATACAGGTTTCTTTCACCTTTTGATAAAGGAATACAGGTCTCTTTCAGTATAGTCGATCTTCGTAATATATCTACCCTCCTCCTTCTCCTCCTCCTCCTCCTCCTCCTCTGTCTATAACCCTAACTTTGACAAGTTTACGATGTCGTCTTCTTTTTTGAGTACACTCGAGCAGTCGCTGCGCCATGTCCTCCGACGATACGGGCTTCTGCCTGTGTTCCTCCTGTATAGAATTGCCGCGATGATATAGAGTCTCTATTTTCCCCCGCAACCATCATATCATGAAGGCCTAGGATGGCCGAAGAGCGACGAACGGACCTATCGGGAACACGATCATGCAGGCTGGCACAACAAGCGCACTTCTCTTCCCTATGGGATGCTTTTTCAACTCAACGCAGGCACGCCGCATAAGGACAAGGACGGTTCACTTATTGGCCGCGAGTATTGTGCCGGCATAACGGCGGCAGGAAAACCGTGTCGGAGGTGGTGTAACGTTCTAGTAGGTGGAGCAAGTCAGCGCTACTACTGCAGGCAGCATGAAGAATAGGGGAATAATGCTGCCGCTGGCGGTTTGCATGAACAAGAATCCTGTAAGTCACGCGTCGTTTGAGAACAGTTTACTAGCTAACAACTTGCGTAGCGTCTACTGGGGTGACCATCCCTAGTATTGATACCGCCCTCAACAGTCTATTCAGCACTAAGCACACCGGAGGTGCTACGGAATAGGTGCTACGGAATGGGTCTTAGGCTCTTAGCATGTGTACGTAGGCTGAAGTCTCTATCACGTGGTTCTCGGAGGTGTGCTTTGTATCTTCTAGAACTGCCATGTCAGGTCGAATAGTCTGGTTCGCTGTAGGCGAGGCAAAATTCCTAATCCCATATCACGCACGGCATAAGCTTAGTTTTTCTTGCCGCTGTTGAGTTATTCTCTTCGTGACCTTGCCGAAGTCTAAAGGCCGTATCCTATTCTCTCTCTTTGCCCTTACCTTTATGCGGTTCGCCGGTTCAATATTTGTTAAATGCGCACGTTCTGTCCCTTCGAGCGTCTTGCTGCTACGGAGTTTCGCGTGATTTCGAACTAATCCTATAATCTGAGCTAGAAGATGGGTGCAGCGGTCGTATCTTACTAGGCTTATATAAGTGCGGCAAAAAAGTTAGCGGTAGAATTGTGTTTATCTTAATAAGGCACGCGGCAACGAATTGGTCCGGCGTCTGTAGTCACCCATTGAACCGTTCCCGGCAGCGCGGGCTATATAAACGGGAACAGCTACGCGCTTGATGTTATGCTATGTCTTTCTTATGCAAGCTCTTAGTACTCAATAAAGAACGACCTCGGCTCCCAGCGTGCGCTGGTGGTGGGTAGAACAATATGCGTAGGTTTTCTGGGCGTGGCAACTTGTGAGCGCGAAGGGACCGTTCTATCTGTACTTCTCCGGGTTTTGTTGATTGTAGAACCTGTGATATATTTAGCCACTATTAAGCGCCTGTGTCCGGAGATCTCTCATGCCTTTATTCTTGGATGTTAGAACATCTTCATAGACTCTTGCAAGATCCTTATTATCGCTGGAGCAACTATGCGTGAATGGCTATCAGTAACCGCCAGTTGGGACCGGCAGGTAACAAAGAGGTGGTGGAAGATGTTTATGGGCGGAGTGGTGTCACAGGAGGAGCATGGTAGAGACGCGCTGGTGCACGACCAAGGTAGAGTTGGTCCTTAACATTTTGCTACTTGTCTAACGTGCTAGTCTTGGTTTCCATGCCACAAGCGAATACTGGCAAGTTTATACTTTCGGAAGCGGAGGAACATGAATGGGAGTCATATCTTCTAGATAAAGCAGACGAAGTGGATATGGACCCGGCCGCTAATAGAGAACTAATGGAAGATATAGCTTCGGACAAGGACGACAAGATTGAGAACGACACGGTGCAGAAAGCTAGAATAGTGCGATTTCGCGAAGAGACTGCAGAGGCTACTAGACAGGCCGACTAGGAACAGCGTCCTTAACTAGGACCCCACTTCTCTCGCGTTGGGGTGCTGTTAACGAGTCTTTGCATCTGAGAACACCCGCGGGCGGTTCTACCACGCACTTACAAAACATCCCTATCTTCTTTACCTATCCGAGCTCATCATCAACACCCACTAGCCCTCTCAGCGCAAGCAGCCACTTAATGCTACCCAGCAGCTTGTTTAACGGATTGGAGGAGGAGGGCCTTGGTGGGGGGAGCAGCGGCTGGGAAATGCGCGTGCAACAGGCGGCGGCTGGGTTGGTGGAGGCGAGAGCGCGGCGGCAGAGCCGGAGGAGTGGTGATCGAGAGGGGTCGGGCTGAGAGCGTAGGGAGAGGTCCTTGGGGGCGCTGAAGCCGGTAATAGGGAGTTCGAGGCTGTGACAATAGGATGTTAGCAGCAGTTCAGCGGGCACTAAATGGCAAACGCTATGTTAAAGTTCGCGGTACAAGGTCTCCAGCATGCCTAGGCAGCTGCAGCTGCCAGAGTGAGGTAAGAACCAAAGGACTATTAGCTCTACCACAGCTGCTAGTGGTTGCTAAACGCTGAGGTCACGTGATTTTGTGCTCGAAGGATCCTTCGCGCGTTTATCACCAACCGCCTATCTTCACGAGTATCTCCTGAATCCCCATTCCGCTCTCCTAAACTCTTACTCGGCTCTCTCCCGCAGTCGCGGCCTTCGTACTCCATTTAACGAACCCAAGCCCCCCAGCACCAAACCGGCACCTTTAAGGCTTCACACAGTCGATACTGAAGCCGGCTCCCGGCGGGCGAGCATTCGTCAGCGCCAGTCCATAAGGTAAGCACCGCCGCCCGGCGGCGCCGTTAGTGGCAAAGCTCACGTCCTACTACAGCGCTCAAGCCCCTCACTTCAACCGTAGCTTAGCCAGCTCATTCCGATGGGTGGTGGAGCTGCAAGTTCCTCGTCTCGCTTTGATACTCCAACCAGCTCCTGCATTTCAGCGCTGTTACCTGATGCTGCTGTGATTGATCCCGCAGTCCTCAGACCCCGTGGCCGAGATGGACCTCACCGGGACAAGCGACGGCACAACAGCAACCGGGGAGAGGTAGGGCGGCCAGGCGCGCGCGCGTTTAGCGCGTCAACGATGACCGGAAAGTCGTGCAGGGCATCCTTACTCAAGCAAGAGGGTGCGCTGGGCTAGGGAGGATGGACACAAGGATTGGTGCGGCGGCAGGACGCTGGGTGGGACGCCGCGGTTAGGGCTGAGCGCTACGTGTTGTGCGCTGGGAGCTCGAGTTGTCGCTGGGCGGTGTGAGGTAGGCTGGTAGTTGGTGGCGACGAAGAGAGTCGAGGCGCCGGAGGCGTGTGGGGTTGATTAACGCGGTGGAGGCTACGGAGGCGGACTGGACGCGGATAGAGGTGAGTTCGCGGACTTGGTGGTGAGTACTTGCTTCCTGCTCCTACTCGAGCTCCAACTATAGCTCCGCTGACGTTAGCGGTTATAGATGTCTTATAGGGATCTGCTGGTGCCTACGTGCGCTTGGTAGGGTCGAAGCAATGCGTTTCCGTCACGGTGAAAGTTGGGAGCGTTGGTCTTCGGAAGACTAGAGCTGAGCTCACGCCAATTGAGGCATCAATGGCTAAAGGGCTGAATAGCTCAAGATATCGTGTCGAATATAACGCGTGGATGGAGCTTGAACCATGTGACTGCGATGATCCAGTTAACTACTAGGTATCACGTTCAAAAAGCTATCCACGGCTTGCGTAAATGGCTCTTGACTTACTCTTAATACCGGCAATAAGCTCAGAGCCAGAGCGTATCTTCAGCTTAGCCGGTTTGAGGGTGACCGACCGCCGCAACCGGCTTCAGACTGATGTTATTCAAGCTACCTAGTGTATCCGATCGTGGGAGCTTCACGGCATTGCGCTACCGGTGCTAGTGGCGGCGGAGGAGCCGGTGGAGGAATGATAGGAGCGGTAAGGGTATGCGACAGTAGCAGCGAGGTTTACGGTGGGGTTCAGGGGGGTTTGGCGTTGATGGCGTGGTTGATGGCGATCAGGTCGTGAATTTTTGACTTTTGAGCGGTAAGGCTGATGAGGCTCAATTGAGGCTGATGAGGCTCAATTAAGGTTGGTAGGGCTGAAAGTCAACACCAAGGCGTTTCATAGCTATATGCGGTTTAGACGGGCTCTCAAGGGTCTTGCTTAGTAGTTGTACGAAAAACCAGTCGTACTAGATCGGTGTTTCCCAATGCGGCACAAATATATACTGTAACTACTTATTTACAACACTAGGTCTTCCTCGGTCTGCCTTCCTTTCGCTGGGATATACGCCGGCTGAGAAGCCCCGTCCAGAACCTCACGCGGGGCGAATAGACTAATGGGATAGCCGCTTGCGAGACCTTGTTACTTTACGAAGAACCTGCCTTTCCGGACATGTTCGACTGGCTCCTCGTCAAAGTGCCTTTATAAGAACGACAACAAGAACGTGTTTTTGCTCTTTAGTCAGTCAAACATTTCTATTACCAGAAGTGTATGTCCAGAACCCACGCAATATGGAAGACGAGTATTACTGCTGCTAAGTCAAATTGCTAAAGTGGTTTGCCTTCGAAGTGAACGTGTACGTCTACCGCTATGTCCTTGTAGTCCGCTGCCCTCCGGATCGAATGCCTCATGCCGGCTGAAGTGGGATGGGGCTGCGCAGCGATCGCGCGTATTTGTGCTAGTATGCGAGGCCAATGTAGCTGCTTGGAGAGATGTGGATGCTACTTTGATCCGAAAAGCGCTGACGAAATTCGTTCCGTAGTGTGAGACGTTCGTAGAAGAAGGACATCGAGAGGACGCTTAAAGCTCGCGAAAGAGATAACCAGCAGGTAAAGTAGTCATGAATCCTGAAGGCGCTGCACTTAGCCTAAAGGTTCGGGAGCATCTTGAATCTTTTAATGGGAAACACACCTTGAGCTGGCGTCTCCTCGTCCTGAGAACATGCCTCGCAGCTACGTCGATCTGCCCTCACCCCGAGACGCGACCTATGCTTATTCCTCAGCTATTAAGCGCGTTACTGTGAAGCCTTGCACCTCTTATGGATATCCAAGCTGGTGCGCAACGCCTCCTGATCTCCTCCTCAAAGCACCGGACTCTTCCACACCCCAGCTGTAGTGCACAGGACCTTTTACCTGCGTTTGTGTATCTGAAAGGCCAAAAGGATGGTTAAGGTCCTGTGCTGGCGCTTCTGCATCCAAGAAAACCAACGCGATGGGCTGCAGAACAGTTGAAGTCGGCGCGTGGTGGGTTTGAAGAGTTTTATGTAGGAAGTACGATATCCGTGAGCGGGCGCATTAATGCGGAGAAGGCTCTTTGAGAATAGTGGCAAGCGGTGCCTCTTCTTGACGGCGGCAGACATTCGAGATCAGTCTACGGGAGAAGCAGCTGATAACGCCCCAGAGCTGTCCCCGGTCGGTGGAATATTGGCGCTCTTGCTTTAAGGAGGCAAGCTCGTGGGTACCTTGATAGTGTATGAGTATCTCTTTCGTCGCGATAAGGTTAACTCACCGTACATAGTTGCTGTCTTACTAACTGTGATTGTCGAGCGCTGCGACGAAGGCTGCCAAGTATTTCCTCCCTCCTGTTCGTCTGTCCGCTCCCACCCTGAGTCTAAACGCAAGGGTAGGGCGGTGCCTCACGTACGCCCTAGCATGGGTATAGAGGATGAGATGGTTCTGTTGGAAGACCGGGCGGTTCTGGAGCAATAGGATAAACGGGCAGCCGATCATGTTCAGATCACCCAGCGCCGAATCTGTGGGAGTTCCATATCCCAGCCACCGGCACCATCCCCGTTCATCCAGTTCCGTCGCCTGTTACGCTCCCGGCGGGTGAGGATCCGTGGGTTAACTACTCATATCGCCGGAAAGTCATGAGATCACGTGTGGAACGTCAACCGCGACGGTGAGGTTGTTCAACTAGCTACATTTATCAACCACGCATTGAATACTGGTGTTGCAGCTGGCTGATTATTTGTCCAGGACTAAGCTCTATCTATGCCAGTGGCTGCCACCGTTATCCTCTCGCCGTCGCGGTTGACGTTCTGCACGTGATCTCATGACTTTCCGCCGACATGAGTAGCATGGAGGGGGGGAGACGGTACCGCATCTACTCCACGCGCGTCTCCGATCTCAATATTGACGGCGACATGAGGCGGAGTCTAGTACAGAGGGGGAAGACGGCACCCGCTTCCCCTCCACCCACCCGCATCTCCGATGATAAAAGTCAACGGCGACGGCGACAACTATAAGCACGACGCCGACGCCGACGTAGGCACCGAAACCTCCAGCTCTCCCCGCCCGCGGCGACCTGCCCCCGTTTCATAGGACGCCAACAACAACGACAACAAGCATGGCGCGGATGATCGCGAGGATATCCAACCCGCACCACTGACTCCCGACGTCAAGATCAAGCACGGACGGACCATAGAGCGGACGCCGCACTAGGCGCGCTGCGCGAGTTGCTTTGATAAGAATATTGTGCCGAGTCCTGGGATGAAAGGGGGAAGAGGGGTGAGAAGAGTTGTTGGGTAGTTTTTGAGGTTGTGAGTTTTAGGGGGCTTGATGGAGGGAGGATCGGTAGGATAGGGGTTTTGGTAGGTGGAGGAGGGATGGTTTGTCGTCTTTTAAGATGTTGATGATGATAGCGATGAGGATGGAAAGGTGATAAGGTTGTGCTCGTGATGCTAACCGCGGGTGTCGAGGAGAGCGCGGACGGATCAAGGAGTGCGGATCATCAAGTCTGCGAATGTTAATGGTGCATTTGTCAGAGGTCACCGTCGTGAAGGAACGCAAGGGTCAAGCTGTGTGTGTATAGGTAGACTTCCTGCCAGTAACCAGATTGATTAAGCTATCTAGTTACTCGTAAAGGCCGTGAATAGTGATGAAGAGGAAAAGCCGAAAGAGAGTCCCAGAGGGAGTACAGGTAAGTGGGTGCTAGGCGTAGGGGCACTCGCGTGTATCGTGTGAAAGAAAGTAGAGTCCAGCGAAGAGCAACAATTGGAAGGAAAGCCGAAAGCCGAAAGCCGAGGTCTTGTCTATCGATCTGGTTTGTGTCCATGAATTCCTCCAAAGTGAAAGAAAAAGAAAAGCGCAGGCTGATTGTTCCCGCTTGCGGCTTAGGTCCGGGAGCGAGGGAGCGAGCCGCACCTCAACCGGGGACCAAATTGGGTTGTCGATTGCACTATCGCTGCATCAGGCGTAGATCGATGCCAGTTTCAAGGTTGGGCGAACCTCAGAACTGGGAACCCTTGCCCTATTAGCCGAACGGCATTTTATGACAATCTCTTGCCGATCGGGACGGGAAATACATACGGAGTGCTTACTTCGCCTAAGCCTTCAAACTGCAGGGCCGGCAGCACTTCAGTTTACAGTACTCGCACTCGTAGATGTACCAGTGCGGTCCGGAGTGGCACATATTGCAGTTCCACAGAATCAGGGTGGTGTCGGACTTGACCATCCTGAATCCGTGATCGCATTTTCCAGGGACGGCCATTCCGCGTGAATCGATTTGCAATTGCAATATGGTTGATAAAGACGATGGCACGTAAAGTAGAGGATCGGCTGGATGAAGGAAAACAGGAAAGCGTCCATACAGACCACTATAAGTAACTCTTTGGACCAGTGTTTGATCACCTACTGTGGCTTTTGCCCGCTCGCCATACAATCCCAGGCAATGCTTTTTTCCCTATAGAAGTGTAACTGCTCACAATGTGAGAGCGCCCTGGCCAGTCTTGCCGCTCGAAGTGCTGCAGCCACAACCCAACAGCCCGGCCAACGAGAATCAGTAGTTCTACCAGGAACACCCAGTTGTCACTGCAATGGCTACGTAGGTATCCGCTTACTCTCTTTTCGCTTCGCTACCTTGATTCCCTGTTTCCCCTTAGAGGTTACATCTAAGCTGATCACTCTGTCAGCGCTGCCTTTGTCGGTGTCTCTGTAAGCCCCTCTACAAGCCCCTCTGCAGGTGTTAGATGTCCACGTTACTGTCCGCTTTGATTCGTGAATGCTCTCTCGTGATGCGCCGCGCGATCTATCATTAAGGTACGATCTATTCGGGTATCATTGAACTTGCTTCTGTATCCGGCGTCTCCGAACCGTTCTGCAGTTGTGGATGCTGCCGCCTGCTTCACTGGCTGCACCGATCTCTTTTTTCAGTTTGTGAGCACTTCTGTTTGTGATTTTCTCTTCCTCGGTTTACAAGTGCTTTTGCCTGCGTTGCTGGCTGCATTCATGACCCAATGAGGTAGCTTTGCTATTCGTGAGCAGTTCTCGAGCGCGAGGCGGTGGGCCAGCTTACGGAGGCGCTCAGGCGCTGAGGGGCTGTCAAGCTTCTGCTGTGCTTGTCCGCTGGCATCTTACGTGTTTCTACGCGCTTGTGGCCTGCTCAAACTATGGCGTGTTGCGATGGTCTCGCCCTTGAAAGCGATCGCGGCTGGGTATTCTACTGTTTTCTACCTACCAATATCGCAGCACGACCTCGGGACCGTGACTTGCTAGGCTCACTATACTAATAGCCTCTCTCTAGCAGCCAGCAGTTAGAAAGCTTTACAACAATGAACAGTTCACACGTCTCTTGGGCTCCAGTCTTGAGTCTGCATTTTCTATTACCTAAAGGCTTATAGAGATACTGCTGCTCCTTTGCCAACATCATTAACAATCTAAGGTAGACAGGACCTGGGATGATTGATCTACAATGAGGCTGAGAACAATGAACATGATTCTGACAGAAGCTTCCTCCCTAAACGACTCAAAATTCTGGAGATGGTTTGCAGCGGTCTAGGACTCCCCCTTAGGGGGCAATCTACGCTTAACGTAGGTACTTTACCAATCTTGCAGGCTTTCCCGCCACGACTGAGAACGGCTCGACATCCTATAACGCGAGAACAGTTAACTTTACACCGTGAATCACCTTGACATGCGTAACTCACCTCATGAACAACGGTCCCTGCTAAGATCCAACTCCCCTCTCCCACCCTTACCCCCGCATAGATTACCACATCACACTCCAGGAATGCGTCCTCGCCGATAAATATTGGTCGGCCGACCATTTCACCTCGGCGTCCCTTTGGGGTCTGGACTTGTATCATGTTGCTTCCGCAGAGGACTACACCCTGACCTAGCACGGCCCCCGCACCAATCTCCACGCGGCAGATGTCCATAATCTTGCAGCCCGCCCCAATATCCACATGATCCCCAATATGAATGTTGTATCCATATTTGCAGTCAAAAGGAGCCCTGACCCGAACGTTGTTACCAAGGCTGCCGATTGGATTCGCCGCATTTGCCTCGGGGGGGTGATGTCTCGGCCTGATCTTGAGAATGGCGGATAAGACTTCAAGCGCGTTTACAGTATTCTTAAACTTTGAAAGAGCTGCTCTGCACTGGCCTCTCTCTTTGCGCAGCTCCGGGTCGTGGTAGTTGTAAGGCTGTCCGGCGAGCATTTTCGACTTCTCGGTGGTGATTGTTGTTGCCTGTAAGGATCGTCTTGGCGGGGCTGGCGCGGTGTGCTCGGGCTGCTGTAGCAGGAAAGGTATCTGGCATTTGAGTAATGACTGAGGGCCGCTGGTGCCACTGGAGCCATTCAGATTCGTCGTCGTCCCCGTGGAAATATAACTATCACTTGAATAAGCGACACCGAGGTGGGGAACCGACTATTAGCGTACTGTGAGATAGGTTGATTGTGCGATACTTGCAAGCACGGAGGATGATACTCAGAAGGAGACTCCGGAGGTGCTGTGTCTTGACGGGCCTGTAGTTTTGGACGCTTTGCTGGACGATGTGGGGAGGAATCAATGAGAAGAGTATTGCTGGAAGCGTAGTTTGCTGGGGAACTTTCTCCCTGTAAAGAAGATGATAGGGGTTCCCGTATGCTCTCCTGGCTAGAGCTATCTTCCTTCGTATCTTCAACAACGGCCGGTCCTTTGCAATCGCTATTGGAAGCATATACGGCGTCGTCGCGGTGACGAGGGGCTTGTGGCATCCTAGGCCTTGGGTTGGAAGTAGTGATAGTGTCCGACATAGCTATCCAAAGTGACAAGCAGGTTCTTCAACGCGATAAGTTCGCCGGGCTAGTCCGGGGGTTTCTCTTCTTAGCCTGGTGTACGTAGAGACAAGCAGTCCGCCCTGAGGTGCGTGAATCCCTTGCCTGGCCGTCTTGATTTGAGTCTTTTGCAGATACAGCCGCCAGCTTCAGCGGCCATGTACGTGGGTCGCCTGGCGAGCCGCGAACCGGAGAGCATAGGATCTGCCTCGTCCTGAGATGGATGCCGCGGATTCGTAGAAACACAGCCGATTGCTTGCTATGTGGATGCACGACTTGCATCCCGATCTTCCTCCTCCTAAGATAAATACCGCGGATTCGTAGACATACAGCCGATTGCTTGCCACGCGGATGCATGACTTGCATCCGGACCTTCCTGCTGTTAGACAGACCCATCATACCTGATAATTTACCGACACGGCGGCGCTGCGCGGGTGGTCTCACTGCCTTGCGTTGACACCACTGACAGCAAGCCAATCATGGACACCTGCATCTTTCACTGATGAGCCAGACTTGCAGCTTCTTAGCCCAACATCAATTCTTTGGTTCGTATCACCATCTCGCTTGTCCATGTAGTGGATATGATAGCTCTAATTGAGACCGAGCGTTGGACGCATCATGATAGCAGTTCCACCCGCAGATCCGATCGCTTCTTTTACTTACCGAATTCGGACGCTGTTGATCTCCACACTGACCTGCAGCTGCGTGCGCCCTGCCGAAGGGCAAGGAAGTGCTAGCGCTCGGCTTCGCTAGACAGATTAGTGGGACTCTGGAGAGCGATCTTGTGCGCAACTAGCGCAAAGAAGGATTCGCAATCGACGCAAGGGACCTGGGAAGGACGTCAAGGAGCGGGTGCTTTCCTGCATATGCCGGACCGCCAGACCGCCCGTAAACCCTTAATCCTAGGCAGCGCAGCCGACCTGCGGGACGCGTCTAGACATGGATACAACGCACCGAAAACCCGGTAGAGTAGCAAACCAACCCTGGAACCTTGTAAAGGTACCCGGCACTCCGATCAACAGCAGCTTTCGTGGCTAGAGGCCGAAGAAAGCCATACAGTCGTGTTGACGCAGAGCAGTAGATCACGACGAAGCGGTGAAGGCATCCAAGAATCACCGCAACGCTGACTCTGTGCTTGATTGTGCCGTTGTTACACAGGGAAGCTGGGAGCATCAAATCGAGCAAAAGCATCCGCAGATCACAGGAAGTAAGGGGTGCCTATGCACTTCGCAACAAGATGTTTGCATTTGACATGTTCAACTCCCGGCACTTGATTGTTTCTACAGCGTTTGATTACCATCCGCGTTCCCCGACAGCACGTCGCACAGTCTTCAAAATCCAGAGCAAGCGGTGGCATACATCCCAGTCTCGGACCGACCGTGGACCAGCGTGCTCTCCCAGCCTATCTTAAATCCCTCATGCACGATGTTTATGGATGGATGTCCATGGATAGCTGTCCATGGATGGCTGTCCAGAACCCCTTCAGCTCATGATGCACATGCCGGTCGGGCTAGGGTCATCTTGTGAGTCCAGGGAGCGACGGAGCCCTCAGAGCGGGCGGTTCGATTTGAGGCCTCCATAGCGCCACCTTCGCTTCGTGCGGGCCGGGTTTCCGTAAGCTCTCGTGCTCTTGCAGTTTTCGCAAAGCCTGAGTGCGCAGTGGCTGCATTCGAGGAGTCAGAGGCGCAGTACGCAGTGCCGCAACGATGACATCCTTCGCCAGCGGCAGCACGACTTGACCATTTCCAGGCGTGAGGGCAATGCTGGGGCGTTGTTCGCGCCTGCTTAGCGGATTTCGGTTCATCAGACGTCTTTACGCAATCAGCACTGCGAACCAATATTATGCGACGCGCGTCCATACCATGAACTGCTTGGTAGAGTGTGGGGCCTCTTGAACATCGGCGTCGTCGTGGACCTCCTCAAGCATAGAGTTAGGTCTGCTGAGCATCCCATCCAGTGCCTGCCCCTGCGGCATAATGTCCTGCTTAAAGCTGGGAGGTGAGACAAAGGGCGGTTGCGGGGATTCCAGGACAGAATCGTCGACTGCGAGAGACGCTTCTGCCGTTATGGACGGGACCATCGCAACTAGATGTTTCGGCGTAGCTGGAGTTCTAATTGTTATACCAGATTCCTCATCAGCTGCCTCAGTAACGTCCTTCACCTTGAATATTGCTTTTTCGATAGCATAGACACTCGCCCTGAGCTCATTAATGCCGTTTGCCCACCCCCCTACTCTTCCTCCCTAGCCCTCGAAGGATCCGCTTTGCGATTTGATGTTGCTGACGGGGTGATTCCGTGGCGTTGTCACTATCGTCTTCGGTGAGGTCCACGAACATGGCACGCTTCGCTGTAGTTTTGGCAGACATCTTGACTTTCTCGACGAACCCAAGCTCGAAGTTACGCCTAGTCTTCCTTTCAATATAGCTGTGGGATAGAAGCAGTCAAAAATCGTAATATTGGCCAGGTTATAGCCTAACGGTTGACCTTCTACAAGAGTGATATAGAGCAGCGGCGTGAACAAACGGAGACTTGTACGTGACTGAAACGGCTGACGATAGAGGAAGAGGTGCCGTGTGAGGTAGAGTTGGGAATAAGTTTATATATTCAGCATTCTTGTAGCAGCGGAGCGCCTCTTGCCTTTGAGATCTCGCTTTCAATCTCCCTACTTCGGGATTCGCAACGAGCCCGTACCTTCACGCCTTTCGCTCTTCAATATCAAGCCTTTTGAGCTCTTGCTGGCGGAAAACCTCAGCCTCCACCGAGTAGAGGGTTACTAGCTGCTTATCAGGTTACAAACGAAGCTGATGTGTACGAGACAACGGCCGAGCATAGCATCCCTCGGTCTCTCCTGCCCAATCAGCGGTGGGCGGGTGAGTCGTTGATCCAGCCCTTCCTGCGCCCGTGTCCTCGCTTTCCTCCACCTCTGCCTCCCAAGCCGTGCAGCTTTGCACGGAGTCAGAGAACTGCTTCAGATTCCGGGCTTCCTAGAACACTAGCTCCATTCTCGTCGTATATTACCCTCGACAGGACAGCGCTCCCTACTAAACAAGACTGTGTTTTGACTTGTGTTTTTGCAACCTCGGGGAATTGTACCGCAGGACCACGTGACTTGACCTCCAACCGATAACCGTGAATGACTCTCAGTTCCAGGATATGGGCGACCCCTTGGACCCCGAGAGGCGTTCAAGCAACATGCCAGTTGTCTTCCCAGCTTCCGCTCGCTCGGGTCCACACGGACGGATATGCTCTGTCACAAGAATGACCTAGGCCTAAGATACCTACCAACGCCTCTGCAGCACGCTCCCGTACGCATCGGGCAACCTCGAGCGCCACCTGCGTTGCGCACCATTCCGTGCCTCCTGTCTTGGAAAACGAACGCGCCCCGGCGCGCCCCTTCGACTAAAGTTGTCTGCACCTTCCCGCCAGATCAAGCTATGATCCGTCTCACCATCGGCAGATGGGTTGCCATGCAAAGTTATGCTTCATAGCGGCACCCAAGTAACAGCATCAAAGAGGCTTGTAACTACTGCGAACTTTCTCACGGCCATGCCCTGCACTGAAAGTTCTGGTGGGAGAGCCACAAGCCGGACGCAAGGGTCGTAGGCAAGCGGTAGCGAGTATTGCGACACGTCCGTCAAAACTACGAATCCGTGTGATGGAGTAGGTTCTCATAACAAACGAAACATGTCTCGGCTTGGAAAGCTTAGGGCCGCGAAGCTGCGAATTGACGGGTTGCCGAACAAAGGATGTATCGTAGTCTTCGCAATATGTAACAGACCTTAGCTTTATTCGGTAATTCAAATGTTAACACATCGTCTTCACTGGCTTTCCTTATTTCAGTCATACCATCGCCCTTCTTCCTCTCAGCCTAAAGAGCAGTGCCTCTAGTCACCTTGACGCTACCTACACTTTCTCTGATTATTCCAACTCGCACCCACCGTTTACCTGTAGCTCTACCTTGCTTTTTAACTCCCTCCTACACCGCCTAACAACTTATCAGCTTTGGCCTCGAGAGCTAACTATGACCTACTATCGAGCCTGCGCTATCTGTTTATATCTTCCAGATCCCGTGCCGATACAATGTCGTACGCACTTCAACCAGTTTGCAGCGGACGCAAGCCGATTCCTTGTACGTAACCCTTTCACACCCTCCGTGGTTTAACACGCGGCTAGATTGATATTTCTAACAGGTGTACTCTTTATACAGAATTTTCCTTCGCAACAAAGGTTAGCGCTCTGGGTGAAATGGTATCGCCCCCTCATTATCTCCAATTTCAATGCATGCCAGGCCTGCCAAGCAGCAGCAGCATCTGTTGAGGATAGTAGCGCTCCGACATGCTCGCGGTGCTGGTTTCTCCAGCAGCTGTTCAATACTGGGCCGTCCCCACCTTTACAGCCCTCTGAGCAACAGCAACGTCGGCAGGATAGGGAGATAGTACGTAGCTCGTTATTGTAGGACTAGCAGCACGCTTACCCACCACAGCAGCACGGTTACCCACCACAGCAGCACGCTTACCCACCGCAGCAGCAGGAAGCGCGGGTACCCCAAAGCATCCTACCACCGCAACAAGACGTTAGGCCCGCCATTAATGCGCTACTCATCCTATGCCCTCGATGCGGAAATCATGGGGCAGCCGCGGAGCAGCGCAGTGAGCAACACGTCACTTCCGAGCAGACAGTCCAGCATGTAACCTCAGATGAGGAGGAGGAAGAAGAAGAAGAAGCCGAAGCCGAAGCTATGCAGACAGACGCAGCCACAGAGTACTATGAGCAACCGGCGCGGCTCACTCGCCCTCTAGACTCGCTATCAGCCTCAGACAGGGCAAATCTCCGAGCGCTACCAGCGTCTCCCGCTCGTAGTAGCAGCCCCGCGGAGGCAGCCGCCGTACAGTCCAGCGCCAGTCCGGCACCCCGCGTCATCCTTGAGTCAAACCCCTCTACACCTTCGCCCTCAATCTCGCCCCCGGCCACGTATTCAACCATCTCGTCGGGCTCATCCTCACCCTCCCCCTTGGATAATCAACGCTCAAGTCACGAAGCTGTCAATGACGGCTCAGACTTTACACATCCAAGCAACGAACCTTCAGACTGGGAAGACTATGAAAGTTCAGGCAGCGAAACCCCGGACCGTGACGGCTCTGCTTGTCAACCTTCAGAAGATGACGCGCCCGACGCCTACTATTTACGCTGCGGCCCAGACCTATTCCTCCGCGCACCACCCCTCAGCTTTAGAGACCTTCTAGCCGTTGTGCCCCGCACTGGCAGCAGCATCGAAGCAGCAGACGCGTTGGGCGGGCCGGACGCAGCGATGGAGCTAACCCCTCTCGACTACGACGACCTTGCCGAGCTTGCGAATCTGGTCATGCGGCCTGATTGGGACCAAGGAGCGATAGAGATCAGGGGATTCTGGTGGGCAGACTTTGATGGATGGTTTGTGGAGGGTGCTAGAGGCATTATGACAGACAGCTGGAGTAAGAGGGGTCGTCTTCGACGTAAGTAGGGCGGTATGGCGCATGGCACTACTGCTCTGCTATGATTTTGGTCTTTGAATCGGCGTTCTGGGCGTTTGTTAGTCATTTGAGACACCTAAGGCTGGAGTTTAAGGCTTTGCCTGATCCGCCTGCCAACTGAATTACCACTCGGGTGGGACTTCATCTAGCTACTCAAGTGCTGCCTTGAGCTGCCTCTCGAGTGGGACTTGGAGGTGGTAATCGGTTATCTGTATCGCGCTTTTCATAGTGTCATCGAAAATGTCCATCGTTCGGCTGTTGTGGCGCTACACAGGACAAGTGCCAGCATTCGTGACGGAGCTTAATAAGTCTTTATGAGCTTCATCTGCTCGATCCTGGTTCCGGGACGGTTATGCGAAGACACCTCACCTCATTCCGCTAGTAGATGCATTGCCAGTCCACGGACGGCACCTCTTCCTGTAGCTAGCAGTCTTGACGTGCGGCATGTAGTAAACCTCACCAAAGCTGTAATGGGACTCACTCGGCTCATAGCTCTCGGAGCCGGCGCTCATCGTCTGCACGCTTCTGTGAATGTAGAGGGAGGGACTGGAAGCTCGTTCCCAAACAGCTCTAGGTTCTCTAGCAAAGCAGGGAGACTCATGATGATGTATGGATTCTATAGATGGGCTTAAAGACGTTCGATATCGGCCATAGGCGTTCATCGCTTTCTCACAACTTTGACACGATTTTCTTTCTAACAAAGACCAACCTTGGGAGAAACCACACTTCGAAGCCGTCTTGAGGCCCACCACCACGAACCCACCACGAACCCACCACGCCAAGCAGTGTTGTAACTAGATTACCTCGCGCCTAGGCTGGCGTACATCGTCGGTCTGCTAGCAACGCTGGTCTCGAACAAAAGAAACCCGATGCCGACCTCGGCTACAGTACCTAGGTATACATACAAGTTGTATGGAGACCTTGGAACGGAACAGCTACATCACCGAGCTCTCAATCGCGCGGTGATGGGGATATTCCGCTCCGATGGCCCAAGGGCAACGTGAAGAATCCGGTGCCACCCTGCGGTTGGGTTTTCGTAGGTTTGCGCGGCCACACATTCTTGATTCTGCCCTTGGCCACCTTCCAAACCCTGTCGCTGGATTGTCGTGGACCGAGTCAGTAATATCCAAATTTCAAGGGAAAAAAAACACGCGAAAGACTCCTGGCAGCGACCTTAGCACCAAGGGCTACCTTCCAAACCCCGCCGAAAGACGAATTTAGGCAGAAGAGCCGCAAAATCCACTCCAAAGTCCGCTTCGGACTCATCTCGTGGAGGACGAGTAACGTGAGATTGATGTCTACGACGGTATCCTTCAGGTGAAAAAGATGGCTTGATGGAGGTGAAGGCCGCAAATTACTCTACACTCTACACACGACTTCACAGTCACCCCGTCATGTCTTGACGGCACAGGAGAGTCGTGGTACAATTTGAGCCGCCCCTTCTCCTTCCACAGCCTGCACACTACAATCCCGCAAGACACGCTAGCTTTGGTCAGAGACTCCTTCCCGCACGTAGACCCACATGAGATGGCTGTAGGCGCAGCGTTCTATCGCCACCTGGGCAGGCTCCCGCGCCCGTACTCGTCCCGCCGAAGGTGCGGAGGTGTAGCGCCCTTGCAGGTACCCTAGAAGTTTGAAGACGCATAGACCCTGAAGAGCACGCTGCTGCAGTTCGTGTATTACTGACCATCTTGGCGGCCGCCGCCGGCGACGGTGCCGCTCTCATAAAGTTCATCCAATAACAATAGCAAGACCTACAGGAGCGTACGCCCAAGAGGACAAGCAGACCGGAGCGTATTTGGCATCGGCTGATCACCTGGGCAAGGCGACAGAGACTTACGCCCCGACCGCTCTTCTCCCACCGCCATCCAGCCGCCAATACTACTCCGCCTCGAGCCGCAAGAGTCCTGCAGTACACTTCGACAGGCGCCTACTCCTGGTCCTCACCATGCACGGACGCTACTAATGCATTCTCCTTGGGAGCGGAAAGAGCAGGGAGATGCTCCTCCTGCATCTGTATGTCAGATGGGGTCCTTCCGCGGCAGGAGCTGGCATCCACGAAAAGACACTTCCGGAGGAGAAGAAGCGCTTCCCAAACAAGACGGTCGCACAAGTCTGCCAAGAACAGCTGAAGCTTCGCCAGTGGACAGATATCAAGAAGGAAATTCCTAAAAGGGAGTAGTATGTGCAATCGTCGATTAGTATGTTAGACCTATAGAGTTTTAATCAAGTCGCACTCCCCTGGGCCTCGACTGGTGAGTTGCAGTCCACATCCGAATACGTGCCGGATTGGAGCATTACGGGCGCAACATGCCAAAGGGTGGCGTCAAGCAAGACATTGGTATTATCTGCGAGGGTCTGTAGGAGAACAGCCGAAAGGTTCGATTCTGAGGCCCTGGTATCGAACCAAAATATGCCAAAGTCAACGTTAAGTACGCCGAGTTGAAGAGAGCGAACAAGCATGCTTCGTCTTGCCCTGCTGTCCTGACGCTGCTATGAGCTTGCTCCCGAAGAAGAAGCAAGGAAGGAGCTTACCCGTAAAGACGGAGAGTACGCGGCAACGAGATGTCCAAGAAACCGATCTAAGCTCGCCAACCCCCTCAAACGGTGGCAGACAAACATCCTGGACGAAAGAACAGCAATGTACGTATCGACACTGGCTCTTAGGGACGAGACACTGTGCAGGAGGTCGACGCAGAACATCAGGCAGTTCTGCGCAAAGTGCAAGCCTTTCAGCCGGAGCTTGGAGCTGTGCGCAAAGAGATCTCAGACCCGAGGATGACAAACCAACACCTTTCAGCTCTTCGTATGCACTAAGTGCACGACAGGTTGGTTCAACGACGCCCCTAGAGGATACTAAGAAAGCAAGGATTCTTCCGGATAGGAGCCATAAGCCCCGTAGAGCTTAAGAGTCTTCCTGAGGGCTTCACGGAATGTGAGATCTCCCGCGTGGAGTTCACGGCACTTAGCAGCGGTAGTAACGGCTCTGTCCTCCCGGTCTACCTCCTGGAGTCAGGTGTCGACGACAGCAGCTCTAGGTTCGATTATGCTTTGGGCTCTAAATCCGCTTCGAGAGCCGGTCATTCATCGTGGTTCGATCACGAGCAGTATGGAAGAGAAGTAGTCCAGCTCTACCGCGTTGTGACGGATCCGAATAAACTCAACAAGGACACACAAAAGTTGTCCAGGAGAACGGTTCCCTAATGAACGAAGGCCTGTAAGGAGTATAAGAAACCAGCCTCAGGCCAGCCATTCATCCTTATCCTCGTTGACGGGGATGGATACATCTTCCACGACCGCCTCTCTAAAGCTGGCGGCCAAAAAAGGGGTTAATAAGTCATCGCCGTCTTCCCTTCCGTCCGGCTACTCATGTCTATAAACAGAGCGGCGAAACATCACCGCCTCCAGCACAGAGTTCGATTCATTAATGCACGCTACTGTAACGTTACAAGAGATCGCCAAGGAGATTCCCAGCATTACCAAGTATCAACGCCTTGTATTATAGCTCCAGCAGCTCACCTACTCCGGTCTTGCAGCTAACGAGGACGTGAAGAGGTTTGCTAACCTTTCAGTCTTCACGTCCATAACACTAACAGAGACGCGGCGTGAGCTAAGGCGCTATCTTCTCTTCCGTCCAACTATTTATGTCTATAAACTCTCTTTATGTATGCAATGCTAAGCTACAAAACCAACCCAAACCAAGTTATACTAAAACATTCACTGATATCTCCTCTGATCGTGCTGCTGCTGCTCAACTTACAAAGACCGAACCGCGTTTTTCTACGCCCTTCTTCTTCGCCGCCGCCTCGCATTACGCCTCATCACCCCTCCCTCTAGCTCCTCGCTTCCTCACGAAGCACTCATCCTCTCCCAAAGACCCAGCTTCAGCGCACCCTGCACTTGTCTCTGCTGACGCGGCCCTCCGCTCATGGTAGGCTAATTGCTGATGCCAGGCTCGCCACTTACCGTGGTGTGTAGCTCGGACCTGAACCGATGCCCTGATCATTAGAAGGAAGGGTGGTGATGAGATGGGGTGGGATGGTGCTCGATCGGTGCCAAGATGGGAGGGAGGATAGGTGCTAACGCCGATGTAGGCGCTGGTACGAGTAGACTAGCTCATCCATCTTCCGGGTGATACCTAGCAGCGGTTCGGTTAACGGTCTGACCCGCGCGTCCCTTTCAGAGTGCTGCATAATCTGAGATTCGAAGGCTGGGCTTTTTGGGCTTCCGCTGGCAATAGTGGTTCGAGCGGTGATTCGAATAAAGTCAGTCTGTGAGACTGGACCCTTCTATCTTTTCTTTATGTAATAAGTGTGTCGACGAGGATATTATCGGGCTGGCTGGGGGCGGGGTTATGGTGCGAAGGCGTTGATGGGCTGCGGGATTAGGGGGATGGGGACAAGGCTCACGGGTGGGGGTAGGGTGGGCTGGAGAATAGGGTCTAGGGATGAGGGCTGAGGATGAGGGATGAGGAACGAGGGATGAGGGCTGGGGGATAAGGAAGAGTGGATTTGACAGAGGGCGTGTATACTGCTTGGCCGTTGGCGATTACAGAAACTGGAATAGGAAGTGCATCACTAAGAACCATAAGAACACGCAAAGAACTCTTAGATTTGATAATACGTGCGGTGCTTAAGGCACGCAAGTGGATGAGCAGCTCTCCCAACTCTATTCCCTCAGCGTCCGCCGTCCCATACAGTAGAAGCCCAGAGTGGTGCTGCGGCGGCAACAGCGAGGTTGTACGACACCAAACTGCGGCGGCGGCGCCCCCAGCGATCGCGACGACAGTAAGGTCCGCCAGTCGCAGCCCGCTCCGGGACTCCAAGCGCCCGTAAACACCGTACCATTCCCTCGCAATGTACGGGGCTGCGTATACCGCCCCTCTAAGCAGCAGCACCATCTTCCACTCCCCTTCCTCCTCTCAGCCCGTCTCTACGCCTCCTCCACACTTCTTGAACAGCTGTCTGGGCCCACATCACCAATCCGCTAAGCAACAGTATCCTCCTTCTCCACACCTGGGAAGTATTGGTCCCAGTAGCGCTTCCTCCGGTCCATGACCTTGAGGCTGTCCTACGTCTTGTGTTGGGAAGGTTGAAGAGAGGTAGAGCGGTCCAAGTTAAAGGACGATGAAGGTGCCGAAGGAGGTCGTGGTTCGGTTGCCGTTATTAGCTTGTTGCATGGTGATAAGGGTGTATGTTCTTCGCAAGGCGCTTGGTTGGAGGTGGACGTCGGTGCGGTGCACGGCGAGCGTGTTTGTATGTGTATCCGATGTTCATGTTGAACTTGACGCGACGTCGACTGGGCTTTCTATAGTTAAGAGAGCGGAGGCGGGTGCCTGTAAGGACAGGAGGAGCTTAGGCTGCGGGAAGCGGGCTGTGGGTGTTGATGGACGGTACGAGCGAGGGAAGCAACGAGGTTAACATGAAGCATGAAGCTCGGAAGGCAGTAACAGGATAAAGGTGGGCGGTCACTGTGGTGGGCGGTCATTGTGGGTGGCACGACCTTCCAAGGTTGCGAGGGTTGCTGTGAGCTTCGGCCTCGAAGTGCTTGCCCCCCGGACCCAAAAAAAAGCGGCACTTTCCAAGGTTTAGTGCAGGGAACAGCAGTTAAAGACACTTGTAAGAGGAACGCATAAGGGAAGTACAGCAGGAAAGCAAAAAGTACATTAAACACCTCCAAGCCCTCGCCTCCCGAAGAATCCAGAACAGTGTGATAGCAATAACACAAATAAGGTTACCCAGCAGAAGGGCGGCGAGACGGCGAGATTGCAAAGCCAATAGATGACTGACGTGACCATAAGAGTGCAAAAAACCCCAGCGAGGGCTACCGCGGTGTACGTGATGAGAATGATAGCCCGTGGATCCGCCACCCAGGCGGTAATAGCCTTCTCTAATACTGCTACCATGGATAAAGGGACGAGTAAGGCGCTGCTTGCTATGGAGATCGCTTGCTGGAGCATAGGCACCGCAGCGGCGCCGAACCCTGTGCTGAGAGTAGAGTAGAACATATGTAGCGCACCTGCAACGAGAAGACCAGCGAGGTTAAGGAAGTGAAGGATGCCGTAGAAGCCTATCCTAGCGATAGGCTCGATAAGTTGCGCGCCTTGGGCGAGTGTGTCCATAGTCTTGGGCCAGCTGCGGATGATAGTCTGTAAGCCTTTTGCCACGATAGACGCGACAAGGTTTGCGCCTTGAGCGGCTGTATTAAGTAGCGCTGGATAGATGTCCTGAGAGGTCATTGACGTGGCGTATAGCATGATGGGTGTGAAGGGAAGCGTGAGAGCGTCTACGGACTATGGTGTATTCGTTCGCGTAAGAAGGCGGGAAATCGATGTGGGAGCGTTCAAGGTTTGTTCTCAGCGATGATGAAAGTGGACTGTGTTAAAGAGAATGTGTCTTCTTGAACAGTGAAGCTGAGTGTCCTCCTCTACGGAGGAAGATGAGGAGTTTTGTTTTCTTAAGATTGTGAGCAGCCTACTGCATGATGTCTTGCACTTCTTTGTTCAGTATAGACTGTCTTGCCACTCTGCAACCTATGGAGCAGATAGTATCTCTTGACATGAAAGGACGGCGTCGCATGCAGGTTGTATACCATGTAAAGACCAGCAGCTGATAGAAGGGGAACGCTTTCGCGATACCCAGATGCAAAGGTCACCAGCCGATAAAGACCGACGTTCTCAGAACTACTGTACTCTTCTAGCTCCCGCAACGACTAGATCACCTGTCCGCTCCTTGATTGTCTTTAACCTCGACGCAGCGTTCACCTGCGTATACGAATAGCACGTCCGGCGCGTCGACCAGGTGAAGAGCATCGCAGACGAAACGGTGCTGCTGCAGGCGGAGCTTAGGACGCCGCAAGCGCAAAGGGACGATCAATGAGTTTAAGGATGGGTTGGCACGGCTGAACGAGCCGAAGAGGCAGAACTTGCATCTGTGTGTCGAGGATGCGAGGTACAGGCTTCAGGCTTTATGGGACGTCCTTCTCTGAGGAGGAGCTGCTCGAGTTTACACCGGCTTTCTCAGGTAATTTCTCAGGTATCGACATTCTCCAAGTAAACCACCCTCCTACGTCATAACGAGGACTCACTAACGATTTCGAGACAGATATCGACTCTAACCCCTTTCTCTCTACGCACGAGAATGTTGCCCTCCCGAAAGCCCCTGCCGAAGAGCTGTTCGATGTCGTTTCCACTCTCCCGACTGCAGCCCGTTCAGTCTCTCGCCTGTCTCTCGCAACACCCTAGACAAGAGCAAACAGTCCACACCGAAGACAACAGGCATACCTCGTCCTAGAGGCGTGGTTCTGTCGTTTCCTAAGCATCCGAATGTGATTGCAGGCGGTAGTGTAGACGATTGTGAGCCCGACCGCAAGCGCCAGCAACGTGTAGCACCAACGTAAAGGCCGACACGTATGAAGCGAAGACAGGTTCCGTCAACCCTTCTTCTGCTTTCCCTGTTGGCGAGGGCGTTTGCGCGTGGGCGATAAAGTCAGATCATCGTCCTTATCGTTGTCGTTGGTCCTTAGTCCACTCTCAAGGCCAACCTGGACGGGGACGGGGGGCTGGCGATGAAGGGTTTGGTTGGAGCAGTGGTGAACAAGTTTTTTGTTTCGATATCCGAATTGTAATGGTAAAGCGTTTAGGATTCGTGATTCGAGCTGGCCTGGGGGTGCTTGGTAGCTTACATCCCCACGTGATCCCTTGCAACCGTGAGACTTTGGTGCCAGTGAAATCTCGTGACCTAGCTGACCGCTGTGGCAGAATTTTGGTGTCAGTCGCCACGTGATTACAGAACTCAGTTCATTGCAAAACCCCCTGGAATGCGTTGCCATTCTATCGTCGAGTTGTATGGCACTCGACATACATCTACAGAGCGTTCTTACCTCTTTTACAGGGTATATTCATAGCTGTAACGATGGCTTTCTCCGAGAGTACCCTATACAGGAGCTGCCCGCGCCGCCGTGCTTGCGGTGAGATGAGAACAAGGGAGGTAGCTTTCAGCTAGTGGTGAGGAAGCAGGGTTAGGTGCGATAGAGAAGGCGAGGTATGCGGCAGAAGCTTCTTCTATACTGCGGATACTCTAGCATTGCTATAAGCTATCGTCGTTTGTTCCAGAGACTTCGGAAACACTGCAATTCTGTAGTGATATGGTGATGAATAGTACGGCTGCTTGCATATGACGGGCAGTCGTTCCTCCGGCGAATGTGGCGTTTCTCACAACAAACCGAACACACGGTTTTGTACTATTTCCGACCAAGATCCTTAGTGCATAAATCTCTCTTAAAGTCTCAGCACAGCCTCGTTACTATACCAGAGGAGCGGAACTCGTCTCTGAACAGCAGCAGTAGGAACGCCCTCGCCTTTACAAGCGAGGACGAAGAGTACAATACCATTTTTCTTAAGTACCTCAGCTCTGACTCAGTTATGGAAGCAATGGGTGTTCCACACTCAACGGCCAGCCTAGAGGAGAACACGGCCTTCGACGAAGGGGTCCCTCAAGACCAAGAGGACCAACGAACGCAATCTACTAAGCGGCCACCAACGCCCACTAAGCGTATCAACCCATTCTCAATGGCCAACCCGGCGTATAAGAAGGCGTATGATGATGCTCGTGCTGAGTGTAAGGCACTCAATGAAAAAATAAGGGCCGAGAGAGCTACACGAGAGCAAGGGAAACAGCAAGAGCAAGGGAAACAGCAAGAGCAAGGGGAACAGCAAGAGCAGAAGCAAGCACAATCGAATAACACCACTGGTACAACAGCGCCTACTCAAGCGGAGCGTGATGTCTCCCCTCCAAACTTTGTTCTCGGTAAGAACCTTCCTCTAGACGACGTTAAGATGGCAGAGGCGGATGATAATAATATGGGTGTAGACTCGGAGAGCAGCGAACAGTCCGCGCCCGCGCCCGCGCCCGCTATCACGCCTATTGTACAATCATCCAAGCGCAACCCGAAAGCGAACCCAGGTGCCGTTAACGCCAACCTCCGCGCACTTAACAGGAGCGGCAAGCCGTGTCGCAAGTGGGAGTGCAAGGACCTCCAAATCAAGAGCTTTACCGGCGTCACGTGGTCCCTACCTACCTGGCGTCCCAAGGAGACCGCCGTAGACGCCAAAAAGGACGTCAAGAGCGACTCTTGTACCTTAGGCGTACACGAAGACGGCAACGGGAGAGCATCAAGACCGAGGTCGGCGCTTCACCTCTCAGTCCTCTCCAGCTTCGGCGACGGCGACGGCGACGACAATCTAATGAATCAGGAAGATAGCTAGAATGCCGGAGCGCGCAGAGTTGGCAGGGCCAAGAGACAGAGGTGTCAAAGGTAACATCATCTCGCATCGCGGTGGCAAGCCTCATCACTGCTCCCAACACCCACTACCACTCTTGGAAAGCTCTCACTGACCGAAATCCCACCGGACTGATCCTGATTCTCACCTTCGTCGCCACCCCGTAGAGCCACGTCGCCACTAGCACCACTTAACTGTCTCTCAACCATGCAGGCGCCTCGCCGTAGGGGCGGCGACGTGCTGCGTGATCTTCTCGGCTTCGGCTTTGCTTCTCTATGGCGTAGGGCAAGTTTCATGTCGCATGTTGGTGCGCGGACACCACCACAGCCTGTAGAGTACCTCAGATACTTGCAATTAATATAAGCGACATGCGATATGACGCCTAGATTCGCCGCTGAAGATTCATATCACAAGTTGTTTAGATTGTATGAATTCAAATACGGTTAAAGGTCATCATTGAATAGAGAAGCACCTTTGAATAAGATGATAGTGGAAACACATAGCAGCAGTAATTAATCTTGAAAGCCTTACAATGTTATTCATTTAACGCCAAGTGCTTGAATCCGCTTCTCCGCCCAGTCTCCCAGACGACCAGAATATCCCTCTGGATCCTCACCACGCCACGCCTGTAACGCAAACCAGAGGTAGCGGGCGTCACTGCCCGCTTGGATTGCATATTTATAGTCAGGAGCTTGATTAAAGAGAACCTGTATGAAGAAAGTTAATCACTTCGTTGGCTAGACACTTGGAAAGAAAACGGCTGAGCAACAGACGTACTTTAAAGTATTGCCTCGCCCAAATCTCATATTGCGCGCGATCTTCAGGAGTGGCGTAGTCAGACGTTAGAGCCGTTGAAGGGGCGGCATCCTTATCTGCCACTAAATCGACGGCCACCACCGCCATCAGCGGATCGGACAAGATAGCCGGCACGATGCATCCAGTTTCCCAGTCGTAAAGAGATGTTACGAGAGGTTGATCGTTTGCATCCATTGTGATTGACATATTATGGATACCGAAATCGCCATGGTCGAGAACAAGACGGTAAAGAGAGATCTGGTCGCCATCTGCGGGCATGATGTGTGGGATAAGGCGCAAAAGGGACTGTTTGGCGGCTGCAGCAATGGGGCCCACGGTGTTGTTGTCGTCCTCCCACCCAATCATATCGCCTATATTCCCGATTGTCGCTTCGATCTTGGCCGCGAAAAGAGTAACACAGAAGTCGCGTGTCGGGGCGATTGGGATAGGAAAGGACTGGGGCTGAGGGTCAAAAAGACGTTGACGGAGCCAGCGAGCGGCGAAGTCGAGCGGGAGGTTGAAGTTGAACAGCGATGCGCGGATTTGAGCTGACTGACCGAGAAGAGAGACCTAAAAAGAGCTTCAGTATCCATACACATATGAAACCGAACAAAGCTGGGCTAAGCACAAACCTTCTGTTCAGGGCTGAGGTCGCACTACACGTTCTTCTCTCCTTCCGCTTTCTCGAATAAGAACAGGCGACGGCCTATAATATCCTGGGGTGGTTCACGTTTGAGACCAGCGCGCTGCTTTGGGATACGGTGATAAAGTAGATGGGAGGCTAAGACTTTCGGCTCCGAGCGTAAGAGTTTGTATACTGCCGCCTCGAACTCAACCTCACAAATCTGTTTGTGGATTGGAAAGCCGATATAGTTAGGCGTGTTGACGTCGTCACGAGCTAGACGCACCATGATATCCGGTTGATTTGATAGCTTGACATGGAAACCCTGTGCCCACCCAACCTTAGTTTTAGCAAAGGATCAATTCACGTTGTTTACACGGTAGAACTCACGTAGTTATTAGAGCCCTTGTCAACCATCGGGATGTCTAGCACCTGGCTATCGGTTTTCTTCTCGATTTCTCGGATTAGCAGGTCTACGTCAAGTCCATAAAGTGGATTGTTGCCGCTGCGGACTAGAGTGAGTAGCTGTTTGCCGTCGAAATCTCTGCCGTCTGGCATTTTCAGCCAGTCGTCGCAGGAGGCCATGGTGCAGTAGTCGAAGCTAAGTGTTTCAGAGAGTTTCAATCAATTTAGGTGAGAGATTGCAAGTGGTGTACCTACCTTAAAGATTTGAACATTTCCTTGGCGCCAAGCACTACATGTCACAAACAAACCTCCTTCACTACCTAGACACGTATCGCGACAAATACAATCACTAGTGCCCAGGTGATTGAATGTATGCAGAGCTGGCAGTTATGACACTAGTTACGCATATAGAAGATGTTTGGTGAATGCCCTGACTTGTTAAAAGAATGACGCTTCTTGTGTATCCCTTCCATTCAGTAGCATAGTCACTCTTCCTGTAAGTTCTCTTGACTTCTCTGACGATACACACCTCTACTCGTCATACAGCACGCAGTGTTTGACAAACGGCGCTTCATGCCTCATAGTCCACAGGTCAAACAATTTACGTAGACGGTTCTTTGCTTGCTACTCTCACGTACAGCGAGTCAGCGACTCATTGAGTCATTGGTAAGGGATCGAGAAGGATGAAGACATTCTACTCCCGTAGGATAAGTATAAGAATTAATCTTCATACCTCAAATTTCTCACACACATCACTTCTCCATCTCTTACAAGTTGCAACACACATCACTTCTCCATCTCTTGCAAGTTGCAGCATACATTACTTCTCCATCTCTTGTAAGTTACAAGACACATCACTTCTACATCTCTTGCAAGTTGCACACATATCTGTTGCAATATGACGACCCTTGGCGACCATGTTAAGTACAATCGTCTCCCCTCTCTAGAGGAGGCGGCTATCTCGCTTAAGGTGTGTAATTGTCTGTATTTACTAACAAGGTTACAACACTGACCGAATATAGACCCTACCCGTCGCCGACATCATCAACGGCCCTATTCGCGACGTGTTCCTCAAACATGATGCCCACCACAAGTTCTGCCTTCACCTCCAGCACCGCCACCACACAGTTGGCGCCAACGAGGCCATCGTGAAGGTTAACGGCACGGCGCATCTTATGGATCATGGGGACATCGACAAGATCATCCGCCTTGGTTACACGGTTTTTCCAACAACCTGAATGACCTCCAGTGACACGGTGCTTGAAATGGAGTTCGCCGTCCACCCTGCCGCGTACGTCGTGTTCCCCTGGTCGCGCCCTGATAGTATGCCCCTATTAACTCTATTGCTAGGACGACCGCACCCGCTCCTACGTCTGCCTTTCTCTCCGACTTCCGCTCCGTCCTGAAGTTGAACGGGTGCGGCAATCTCTTTGGCGTCGACACCATCAATAAAGGTACCTGGGTTGAGATGAAGATCGGCGGTGCGAGCGTTGTACTGCCGGACAAGAATACTGGCGGATTGGACGATGACATGTACATCCCCGTCACGTTCGCGTTTGACCAGCAGGAGCCCACCTTTAGGGTGCACGGCAAGTGTGGTGTGGATCATAAGCACACGTCGAAGCCAAAGCCAAAGCCAACCCCGAAATAGGTTAGGTTAGGCCTACCAACTCCTTTAAAGCATCTAGGATCTATACTGATGTCCTTCTAGGGCTTTACTGCGCTACTATTGCAGGCATCAGCTACATCCTGTACTTGTTTGCCACTACGAGCAGACGGATAGCTTGTGCATCGGATAGTCATCAACTCATGTAGCATATAGCAGGATGCATCCACTCAGTCTGGTGCTGAACCTCTTATTTACTAGTCATCTTGCCTTAGTGATATTGTGATTGCCTAACCTTGATCTGCCTGACTAACTACTGTAACAACTTCCTCGCTAAAGCCTTTGTACTTAAGCCACCCTACCCAGAGTTCTAGTAGTGACACAGACTACAATGATGCTCAACTTTTCATCACGTATCCCGCATAGCAAAGAGTTGAGATTTGGTGCCGGCGACCCAGGCGAAAAGGAAGAGCCCTATAGACGTACATCAACCGAACGCTCCATTAACGGCCCACCGTCCGCGGGAGCCAATACATTAGCCTTCCAAAGCCTCGAACTGTTAGCGTGGACTCGCAGGCTTCGAGAGCGGTCTTCCATAGGCTACGATGCTCTCCACGCTGATCCTGCACCAGACCCAGCTTACTGTATGGAACGCAAACATCCTTCCAAACCACCCTTACTTCATGTGGCTGGTAACCTTCTCGAATTCGAAGAAGGCGTCTCCAGACTCGCGCGCTTGATTGGGGTCGAGGTTGTGGTTCCGACTCTTTCGCGACGGAGGCGAGATCTGGCTTAGTCAACACCCCTGTTGGAAAAGTCACGCAGTTAGGATGTGTTCCAGCGACGGGCGATATCGGGGCCCGAGGCAGCTCCCAATCTCACGTGATTTTGTCCCTGCACCACCAAGACACCTCAGATATGATTCTCGCGGTCACGACTTCTACCACTATAGTATAGCCGTGTAGTATACTGTATGTGCTGCACCCTGTACACTGTCAGCGGCGACTTCATGGCTAAGAGAACTTGGCCGCCGGTCCACTCCGCAGCAACTGGTCCAACCGCTTGCTAAGAGGCGCCCAGGCGCTCAGAGATATACCAGCGCTAAGAGGGTTGGACCTCCTGCCGGGCAGTATTTCTCGACATGGAAATAGACTCACCGTCTTATATGTGAGGCTCATAGGCTAGAAGGGATAGGAATCGAGTGTGAATAAAGTTCCATTATTGTCTCCTGCAAGGGCACAACGGTGATCAACTTCATCTAGAATCTCAGCAACTCTACCTAGGTAAGGTCCCCACATATCAGAGCATCTTGGACTTTCAAAACCTTTTGCTCTACGATAAGTATTTCCTACTTGCTGAGTCTGCCAGCAGTTGCGCCTCTACTCAGGGCCGGAGTAGGGCGCGCTGCACGTGACCTTCCTTAACTATCACACTTCGCCCTCGTTGTCACCGTCAGGCCCCTTTCCTAGCCTCCAGCAGCTCAAGAGACATTCAACATGCAACCATGGCATTTCCAATTAGTATCGGCGCGCTTAGAGCTGCAGAGGATCCATCAGCGGCCTTCCATAATTCACTGTCAGCCCTTTCCCTAGCAGATCAGGCCCGAGCGGTATCAGCAATTCTCGACGAAGCGCAAGGTTCAATTGACCGCGATCTTGAGATTGTTGCGGCAGTCATCCGGGTCTGCGGGGAACGCAGTCTTACCGCCTTACTAGACGAGCACGCCGCTGCTCAGTTAGTAATCTTCCAGCCCCAGGTCAGTCAATGGGAAAAGCGGCAAACGGCAGCGGCAGCGGCCGCAGAGCGCTATATCTTTCGAATACGGCAGATTCCGACTTGGGAAGAGTTCCCAGAGTGTATACCAGTCACGATGCGTCGCGCTCTCAACGGCAAGGAGACCTTCGGAAACCATATGCTTGCGAAGTGGAGAACTCTGGCGTCTGGATGTAGCCTCAACACCGCTCTTGACCTTCTCAAGCGGGAAACTTATGGCGGACAAATTCGCGTTACTGAGAGAAACCTGAATAGGTGCATTGATCAGCTTCCGGTGTCGAACTCTGGCAGCGAACGCCAGCCCTCACCTCAGCGCTCTGCCGGCCCGTCTTCCTATCCTTCACTCCGTCGCCGGAGGCGTTCACAGTCCCCTCTCCCTCTCCAGGACGACTCCGATGCCCATGTCGACGACGACGACACGCAGTCTGACGAAGGGACACCTAACGATGATGCGGGCTCCGACGAATATATTGAACATAGATCTACGGCTCGCATGCGTGCAAAGAAACGTAGTAGGGCCGCCCCCAGTGGTATTCGAAAACAAGCCAACCGCGAACGCGCCGAAGACAACCAAGACGCGTCGACCTACCACGCAAGCGTCGAGCACGACCATGAAGGCAGCATCAATGATCACGAAGGCAGCATCAACGATCATGAAAGCATTAGCAACGATCATAGCCAAGGCGAAGAAGTGGTAAAGCTACTGCTGCTGTTCACCAGGTCACATGACCTAAATTGAAAGCAGGATATCGAACACCCACGCCGGACCGTCACGGCCAAGTCCATGCACAACGAAGACGAGCCAGCTGAACTACCAAGCCTCAGCCCCGCTGAAGCACATCGTGAGCGAAGCGCAGACTATTCGTCCTTGCTCCAGAGGCCCACCACCAAGCGCGCCAGGTCACTTAGTACTCGCGACGAATCTAGCTCGGCGCACGCTGTGAATCGAGCAAGACCGGATAGGCTTTGTAGCGAAGAGGAATTCAACGATATGTCTCATAAGCCTCATCGCACCGACCGCGCGTCTGCACCACCATCTACAGATAGACTACATAGAGACAGCAGTCTCCAATCCGAGGGCAACTTCACCATCCCAGTCCCTGAATTCTCGCATCCATCGTCCTCAGCTACAGGCCACCCACTCCAGCCCGGGACATTGGACCAGAACAGCGCCGTACCGTCCGTCTCGCTGGCAATCCTCCTCAACCAGCTACACGTAGCTATCAAAAACGACCAACTCCGACTTGAGCGGGCCGCTGCTGCCGTAAGCTCCGCACGCGTCACAATTCAGCTCGAGATAGACACACGTGATGTCCTCGCGCGGGAGACGCAAAAAGCCCAGGCTGGCAGAGACGAGGCGAAGAAAGAGCTGGATAGGGCGAGGGCATTTCATGAGTCAGTTCAGCAGTGCTGTACTCAGGCTGGAGCATCAGCGGCCGCTACCCAGACCCTTGCGCCCCTTGAAGCTGAGGTGCAGTACCGCACGAGAGATCTAGAAGGGTGCGAGGCACGAGTTCAGAACGTCAAAGCGCGACTCCAAGAGAAGGAGGACATTCTTAAAGATTTACGTACCAGCCTTGCAGAGGCAGAGAAGGTGGTCGAAGAGGCGCTATCACGCGTTCAAAGGGCCGAGCTCAAGGCTAGGAGTAGGCACTTGGCTGAAGGGATCTCAAGGCTTCTTGAGCTAGCAGCACAATTGCGCCCCAACAATACGCGCTAGTGACGTGCTCCCAATCCCGCGGAGGACTATCCTACTGGAACATATTGCTCTTGTTTACCATATCAACAATCTGCTGTCCTGGCTCCGATGAGTGTATTTTCGTGGTATCATTATTCGTAGTTGCAAGTCATGTGTTCTGAGCGCCAAGAAGGCACGTGAGATCGGAGAGCCGGTGTAGATCCGCGATCGCGGTGATCAGAAACTGCCGGGATGCCGAGGCGTGGCCGGAAGGCAGAGAGTCACGTGAGAGTCAGGGAGTACGTGTCACCCTGTGACCAGCCACTGCCAGCTCAGCTTAGATGCCAGCAGCCTCGTCTTTCCTACCGTTCAGAGCGGTGTGAGTTGGCAAGCAACCAGCACCTGCCTCCTGATATTGACTGTTTGCTTCGCCAGCTTGGCACACGGCAACTCTTTAAAAGCGATTCTGGCACTTGGTTTCTTGGAGACCAGCAATCCAACAATTTGTTCACCGTTGCTACCCACGCGCCAGAAGCGGACGTCCAAGCCGATGAAGCTACCAGCTCTACCAGCTCTACCATGCGGTCAAAGCAACCTCAGTCCACGGAAGCCCTGAGCTCTCTCAAAGACAGCGCTTACGAGGTCCTCGGAGCTCTCAGTACTTGCCATCCGACGATGACGGAACCACCGTATCCCTAGCATCGAACCATGTCTGAACACCGGACGATATCTCGAGCATCGTAGATACAGAAGACTACGAGGATAGCCGTCCAGATACGCTATCCGTCAACGACGCTTATGAGGCCGAACTGGACACTGGACGCATTAATGAGCCGGAGTTCCAGCCGTCGATACACCTGGCTCGAGAAGGCTATGTTACAGACAGCGGCGTGACCGCCCGTCTAGATGTGGACTTACCACAAACCACTCCTGGACCCGACGAGTCTGTCACTGCCGCGATTCGTTGGGAGAAGAGCACCGCGCTTTACGGAAACAGCCTGCCTTCGAAATAGCTGCTGATGTTTTTACGGTCATCCACCCATTACCCTACTCGTTATTTTCATGCGCTGACGGGAGTTCATAGACGTCTCTAACTGCCGCGGAACTTCGAATTGATCCTACCACTGTTCGCTCACACACGGATACCTCGCTCACCCTTCCCGTCACCCCAACCTTCCTATTTCTCGTGCTGCGGAGCGGTATTAGCCAAATGCGTGCAGCCAGCCACGCTTCCAACAACGATGCGATGAACTTACACGAGGCATTTAATCCAACCCCCGAACAGCCTTCACAACCTCCAACACAGCCGCCCGCACGACTCCGCGCACGATCCCACGTATCGCTTTCTACGCTTCATCCTGCAAATCTTTCAGCACGTTCGGCGAACGCCCCGGGCCTCGGCACGCATCCGTCACCTCATACGCTGCTCATCAAGCAACCCCCCAAGCGCAATCGATTGATGCCAAAGACGATTAAGACTATTGAATGCGTCAAGGACTGGCCGCTTCGAGGACTCCTGGACTAATGGCTGAAGCCTGACGACGTTGTACATCACGGCCGGCGACAATATGGGAACACAAGAGGCTTACGGAGGACGCCAGGAAAGATGGCATATTTGTCCTTTCTTCACGGCACTCATGATTGGAGGCTCCGATATCGTGGCCAGAACCAGTGGCTTCTACGTGCCCTTTACAGAACTTCCTTGTCCGCAACCTCCATCCTTCATTTTCCTGCGGATCCTTGGATCTTGCTTCAAAAGCTTAGTGAGTTTTTAACTCGTCTTTAGATGATGCGACAAGTACCTAGGAGGAGGGCTTCCAGTAGGTACGGTTCGCTACGCACAGGATGTTGAGCTTGCGCTGACCGTGGTGTAGCAGATTGCCAGCGAACCCTGGATCACCACCCGTTCTTAACGGTGCCGCCCCATCCCGGCCATGTTCTGCTTCTAGACCGCGCCACTCGTTTTCTCGCGCATACAGCGGAGGCCTAGCAGGCCCGACCTTACACCGCAGCTCAATTATAGCGAAGGCAGGCGAGCCTTCCCTAGCAAGCACGTACGGCGAGACGGTGGTTGGAGGCGATAGCGTCCACTCGGCGTGCGTGGGAAGCTTGCGAACAAGCGAATCACAACACAGCCTCCACTCTATCCGTCTATTCTGAGTGGGCGAGTGGAAGATTTACAGCGTGCTCGCGGGTTGCTTGACGACAAAAGTAAAGCCCGCCGCCGCTGCAATCGCATGCTGCCGCCCGGAATCTGTTGCTGGCTGTATCGTTGGAGTTACCCGAGGCAATCGACCCGTTTTCGCTCGCAATCTTCCCTCCAACCCATACGTCTGTGTCCGAGCTATGGGTTCTTATCCGTCAAGCATCGACGACAGTCGCTCAAACACTCTTAGCAGCTATAGAGCCAGCATCGTCAACCAACCGACCCGCGAGGCGCTCGCGTCGGCAGAAACGCTGGTAGGCTCTACGGCGGTGGCCGAAACAATCTCATGCCATGACTAGCTCCTCCACGGCTCCTCCTGGTGGCTTGGTTGGAGTGATCGCTTAAGAAGAGGCTGCGCGTGGAAGTCCGAAGGCTCAGGGCTTCTACGGTCCCGCCGGAGCCGAGGCGGATGACCGCGCAGATGTCTCACCCATACTCTCAGCCGACGCCGTACATGCAGCCTTATTATATTAGTTCATGTCAGATGCCTCAACAGATGCCTAAGCGGATGCCGTTTCCAGCGCCGAGGACGAGTGCACCGCCGCAGAGGGGCGCGGACTCTAGGCATTGGAACGGTGCCGCACGCGGAGGCCCGCCTGCGCGAGCAGCAGTATTATTCAAGTTCACCAGCACACTTTGAGGTGTGGCTGGCTCCGCGCACGCTCCGTTGTTGTGAGCGTTGACTTCCTTTTAGACCGTGAATCTCTTCCGAACTTTCGCCTGCAACCAATAGCGGCCGAGAGACCTTAAGCAATGGCTTTGTAAGCCAGAGACTTTTGGGGGTGCGGATGATCTAACGAATGGCGTATCTGTCCGTCGGAGAGCATCAACTAAGGTGCGCTGCATTCGAGGGTGCCAATTCTGTGTGGCAAGTGCTGACCTCTTTCCCAGAAAAGCCTCTCTGGGCTTTAAAGCGCCGCACTACGTGAGCGTCAAAGGTACCCCACGGGGTATTGCCATCCTCTTTCCCTCACCTACACCATCGATTACAGATATCCGCCAAAGTTCTTACAACGATATAAAGATTCAACTGCATTCGCAACATCCTCACTCTAATTCCATCCTCACAGCTCTCGAAACCTCATGCCGGCATCACTCATTACTATTCTCTTTCCGTCACCTCCACCATCAAGTTGAGATATCCGTCGCAGTCGGTAGGATCTTTCAGCTCCGAGAGCGCCGCTTGAACAGCTTCATTAGCAAGGTAAGATCAGACCCTATCTCTGACACCCAGCGAGGCCCTCCAATCCACTCACTCTGACACTATGAACAGACGCTTCGTTCCTCTATCAGCTCCCTCTCACTCCCATCGCTACTACCACCCATCTATCCACGCGCGCCGCAACGCAAAGCCGAACCCAGAAAGCGGTATCCATATAGTTCCACTAGGAGCATATGGAGCCGCAACCTTAAGACAAGCACCAACTTAGCGGGCTTAACAGAGACGATGGCTGCGATGGAGAAACTGCTAGGGATCTTGGTTTCCTGTCAAGGGGCCAGATGAGATGCCAGCCCACTAGAAGGTCAAGGAGGCGGTAAGCTGTAGTCCCTTCTTTCTCCAACAGGGCACTGCTGACAATCTTGATTGTCAGGTCCACCATCTATATGGCCGTCCGCCGTGCTCACCCGCAGCCCTCAAGCGGGACGACACTCGCAAGGCTCGGCGAAAAGCTCGCTAAACTCAACTTCGAGAGTCCAGTCAAACTGAAGCTTGTCAAGCTTCCGCCCGGGACTTACCGCAACGCAAAGCTAAAACCAGAAAGCGACATCCATATGAGTACCAGCAGAGCATATGGAGCGCAACTTTAGCGAAGTACCACTGTAGTGGACTTAAGAGAGACGCCGGCGATGAAGAAACCGCCGGTCCGAGGAGGCAAGCTAGGAGCCTGGTCGGAAGGATGGCAACAGAGTGGCCATGCAGTAGGCACAGACTGGTAGTCCCAGCAAGCCCAAGGCTGCCAAACCGGTCCTCCCAGGATGGAGGCATATGCTTCGTCTGAGCCTTCGCCAGCCAAGCCGGCGAAGGGGATTAGCTCGGTGTTTACGTTCCTAGTAGAGTCCAAGGATGCAGGCACTAGAAAGCAGCATCTATATGAACACAACAAAGGGATATGGTGCTGCAAACTCCAAGGAAGGACCACACTAGTGGCCTTACCAATTCGGTGGATGTTCGCCTCCGGCTTTCTATTATACATCACGGGCGGATATCCTATGTCGACCGCGACGCGGGCGGCGCTCTTAGCTGTTTCCTTTAAAGTCGAAGCCAGAAGAGACTAGGAGTGGACCAGTCATAGGTGTGAGGACCACCATCGTTGCCTCATTCATGGCGGAGTCCATGTAGGCGTCAACAGGAGCCTCCGAAAGCCTGAGCGTCCACAACGCGGCGAAGCCAAACCCAGCAAACAGCATCTATATGTAATCCACTAGGGCATATGGTGCTACAAACAACTCTTAGCCACGTACAATTTTAGTGTCTTAACAACTTAGCGGAGGTTCGCCTCCAGCTCTTTACTACAAGGCATGAGGGATTACCCTCTGTCGAATATGTGCGGAGACACGCCCGCCGAGGGAGGTACCCTAGCTCAACCTCTCAATTGTTCAATCGCTCAAGGGGACATCGGCAGCTGCCAAGATCGGGAGAGCCTCCCTGAAAGATAGATTCAACACCCTGGAGTCTGACATCAAGAAAGTCGTCAACGACATTTAAGACAAGAAATCCTCTAAGCGACCCCTTCATCCAGCTATACTTCCTGGAGTTGTTCAGTGTTCTTTCTGACGTTAGAAAGAGCGCTGAATAGTTCCAGGGAGTGTAGCTGGATGAAGGAGTCGCTTAGAGGATTTCTCGTCTTAAAACGTCTGTTCCGGGGTTTAGAGAGGGTCGCGCCGCTGCCGATGATGAAGCCGCTCAAAGAATGTCTCAGCTAGAAGCATCGCTTGAAGTACCGTAAATTCTTGCCTGATCCCTCCAATGTCCGTTCTGATGTTCGCAAGTCCATCCTTGAGCTCTTGGACGTCAGCGGTAGGCTGACTTGGACCGAACTGCTGATTTGAGGGAGTGTCGTTCGCCTGGTACTTCGCACAATTCAAAGCAGCGACACGCGCGTTTAGCTCTAAGATCGATGCTTCCGAACATCAGAACGGACATTGCAGGGATCAGGCAAGAATTTACGGTACTTCAAGCGGAGTTCGAGGCCGAGCGCAGCTAGACTAATGTTGCTCCCGTCATTATAAAGAAGCTGTTACGGCGGACAAAGGCTGTAAGGCTGCAATGCAGCGCCTCAAGTTGTCGAGAAGGTCCGTCCGTAACAGCAGGTGCCATTATGAAGGCACATCAGAAGTACGACGGAAGACTTGGAAGAAGACGACGTCCAGTAGGATCGTCTTAAAGAAGAAAAGACAGAGACAGAGACCGGATACGGTAGAAAGACAGAAGACGGGTACGAAGACGGATGCGAAGAAAAGCTTGATACCTTCATGTACCACGTCACCGTCGAATGCCCTATCCAAGAGAGATAAGGGAAAGAGATATCGAAAGACGGGGATACAACTGGCACATAAAAGATAGACTCCAGAAGGTCACAAAACGCTCTAGCGGCAGAACACCGCCGACTTTACTCCGCTATCTCAGCTGCGTTTCGCTCCAGAGTCGAAGCGATTTTCTTTTCGCATCCGAATGGGCAACCAGCCGTCCAGTGAAACCGGTCCTTTGTCGCCTCATGGGCAAAGCAAAGAAGCTCTGTGCGCCACGCCCAAATCCGTCCATCTATAACCTGGCTGTTGACCGGGTCCATGGCGAGCTATTGGTGCTCGTCACTACCCTACTCGTGAGCTGGCTGTCCAGATCTTTGACGAGGCTTGTCGCCTTGCTGCTATAGATGGAGGTCAGATATCAGAAGGATGTTCACTCTGAAGAGAGATATGAAAAGAGAATATCTCGGAAAGAAAGACTTGAGCGGCGTTGAAATCGACGCCTGCTTCCAAAGACACCATCCTGATTATATGTCCTAGCGAGGCAGCTTGTGCTATCCGCAGCTTGCTCCGCCATAACGTGGTCTCGACGGCGCCCTGACCCGTCTCCACTACGACGAAGCCAATAAGATGCTTCGCAATGACTGGGAGGATGACATGAAGCACATTCTTAGGAATAACAAAGAAAGACACACTGGGAAGTCAGATATGCAAAGAGATATCGACTTCGGAGGAGATACGAAAGATGAGGCTGTCATAAAAATGGGCTGTAAAGCGACCCACGCCCCGCAAGACGCTGTAATGATCGAGCCAGGCTGCGCTGGTCAAGAACTTAAGCTTAATGCAGATTTTGATGGGAATGCCGGTCGAAGTACAACACGAAGGTAGAGGGCGGGAGCAAGAAGACCAATGCAACATCCGAAAGCCAATCGTACTATCCTTCAACCCACAACTCTGCAACTGCTATCTAGCTCGCGATACCAACAAGTGCTGCACATATAAGTATCTCTCAAAGACGGACTCTAGCGGCAAAATGTTCCGCGTCAAAGAAGAAGATAAGAGACTTGGTAGAGATCTGCTTAAAAGGATAGACTGCAACGGACAGAAGCTCAAGAGGAGATGCGGACTCCATAGGAAGCTCCGGAGGACTTCTGAGCTTCTTGTCTTGGTAGACTTAGTGGACTTGGTTGACTGATGGACTGATGGACTGATGGACCTCGATGATGATGAGCATACGTTTCCGCCCTCTCCGCTGCTGCGATCGCATATTCAACCAGCCATTTCCAAAAAGGTATCAGACCACTTGTTCTCGAAATCCCCACTAAAGGATTCTGGTTGCCCGCCCGACTATATGGGTTTAGACTGGATGTTTCCCAGCAAGTCGCGTCCCATCTCTTCTCTATACTTGTCCCACTCGAAATCGAGCCACTCCTGCCGTCCTAGGCTTTCGAACAGACTCATGACCTCCTCGCTGGGTCTCCAGTCGCCAACCTGCCACTGCACCACCGGTGGTGTTGGTGCCGCAGCAGCAGCATCGTCGGGCTTCTGCTTCTTACTACCACGCCCAGCAATGAACTTGACACCCCATCTGTGGCCCTTTCTCATCGGCAGACCATATCCCTTCACTTCTATGTCGTCTGAAGGGTCCCACCACAGGTGCGTGAAAATCTCGGCGTCCTCGAGGCTCGGCATATTGTCGCGAGGCAGAGACTTCGCAAACGCCGCAAGCAGGGGCTCGATCCGCTCCCTGCAGGGCTCGGTGCGGAACATGTTTAGATCGTAATCGTAATCCTCGTCCGGGTTGTCGCCGTACTCGGCGTCGAGGTTCATGTCCTCGTCCGTGTCGGTTTCGCGGGGGTAGTGTTCTGTGTCTGAGATCTTGTACCCTCCTTGTTCAGAGTCGTGCGGATCCTCGCCACCGGGGCCAACAAAGTACCACCGCCCGTCTGGACGGAGGGAATGGAACTCGAGCCGGAATCGCCGCATCTGTGACCACTGCTGGTCGGTTGATGCCTCGGGACTGGGGAACAAGTCTAGAGTGACCACAGCACGCACGTCGAACAGGCTTAGCTGCGCACCGAGCTTGCACAGACCGACAGACACCGGGTCTTTATCCGCGGGATGGATCAGGTTCGGCCGGGCCACGGACTGGTCATGCTTGGGGAGATTGAAGAAAGGCCAGAAGTGCAGTGCGGCCCTGGTCAGACTGGCGGGGATCCTTTTCCCGCAGAGGTGCTTCTCCTGGTCCATGATGGCGGCGCCGAACTCGTGGCGGGCGTCTCGCAGGGGGCCCTCCCACGGCCAGGTGTAGTACTCGCGCATCACCCTACTCGGCATGTCGGAGGGCATGGGCCGCTCCCACAACCAAGGGGCATTCCACTCTTGGACAGCCGGCAGGTGGACGAGGCACTGCAGCGGCACGAGGGGAGACAGAGGGCGTATGTCTGTCGCGTTTTCGACATTGGAGCCGGGCCTTGACCTGATGGTCAGGCTGCTCACAAAGGGCAGATCTGGCAATGTCTCGGGGTCGTGCAGCTGCAGGCGGCGCGAGTGATACCTGCGATGATGGCAATCTGGCTCCTCTGGATCAAACTTCTGCGGCTGGATTTCGAGCTTGATGCCGATGCGGGCTGGCGGATCCTCGACCTCGTTATAGGCGGCGGCCAACTGCTCGTACAAGGCACGGATGCGCATCGACATGTGGGCGCTGATGGCGATGGTCTCCTCGGCAGGTTCATGGCACGGCAGTTGCTTCTCCGCATGTTCATCGACGAGGAGGAGCGGCAGCGGGAGAAAATATTGGGAATTCCCGAACTTTGCGTTTAACGCTGCCTTGGCTTCTTCGAAGAGCTCACTCTCGAAATCTGGATCGGTCTCACGAAGCGGCATGTTGATTGATATAATGTGATAGATCAGTGTTGGAGTTGGTTCTTTGCTTGGTGAGGGTGGGGGAAGTGGAGGGGGACGTTGAGTGGAGGGGAGCGGGAACGGCCATTATATACCTGGGGGTCCTCCTGTTCGCTTCGATCCCAGCGTGAGCTTGCCTATTCAAGGCGTCGGGTCGCTCGTAGGTGGGTCCGTGTGTGTGCCTGAGGCAGCACACTTAGCGATCGGCCTTGGGAGAGAATGCTTTCTTCCGATGGGAAAATAAGGTTCCCTTTCTTTTGCTCTCTTTTCGTAGACATTCTTTGGTTACGAGTGACTCGATAGCAACTAATAACAATAGGTAGTAGAAACGTACTAGGGTCCCGCTATTAGCGCCTAATCTTATCACGTGAGTGCAAGGTCTAGGCTTTCTCTAGGTAGACATAGCGCTATTCCGAATTCGTCGATAGCGTGATGTTAGCCGCTCCTTCCGGCTCGTTTCTAACCGAAACACTAAGACTCAACTAATATATTTGAGGTAGAGTTGACCTCAGAGTAGTATTATCCTTCTCGCTTAATAATTAGAACATCACGCATCCTACTCTCTACTAAAATATATAGGCGCTCTATAGTAAATAATAGAGAACGCAGTGCGCTAAAATTACTAGTTTATAGTTAATTAAAAAATAAAGCTGAACGTCTCTATATAGATAGCTTTTTAGATAGATTACTTAGTAGAGTATTAACTACTCCGATTCGCTATTAGACTTATAATCCTTACTATCTACCTTACTACTCTCTTTATTCTTAGACTCTTAGTTTTATAATTAACTCTGCAATTAACTCTATAATTAACTCTCTAATTAATAGAGAATTATTAGAGTTTATTTAGCTTTATTAAGCTATATAGTATCCTCTATATTCTAAGCCGCTTTAGTAATAGCAAGCGCTATCTTTCTAGCTTAGTTTTTAACTCTTAAACTAGCTAGATATAGCTTTCGAATAGTAGTTAGCTTCTTATAGTATAGTGATTAGATACTAGTAATAATAGCCTCTAATCTCTTAATCTCTTGTGGTGGTGCAGGAGGTTTATCACGTGGAGATTAGTATAGAATGCGCGTGCGGAGGTTTGAGATTCTTTAGATTAGCATCACCTATTATATAATAGCATCAAGTAATACCACACTCGTTCTGCATACTATTCAGCCTTATATGACCTATCACTATAATTCTATTGCCGCTTCGATTGCCCTACCTCGATATCTCATCTCCGCGGATACGTGCAACCTACTCACCTGAGTTCTACACTCAAATCTCTTATCTACGACACTCTTTACGCTAGTTCTTTTTTAATTAAAGCTAAACCGCGCGTAGCTACTATTCTTTAGCTAGCTAAGTATTCTCTTTACGCTTTTACTAGATAATTTCTTAGCTTATATAGAGTAAGCCTTTATAAGGGTGTTTTTTTCTAGCTTTAGCTCTCTACTAGCGCTACTTCTCCGTCTCTTATTTTAAAGCCTATAGATTCTTATTATCTTACTAAATTAAGACTAATTATACCTCTTACTCCTCTACTATCTTATATAGCTAATTGGCTAGCTGTCTATAGGTTGTTAGTATAGTATCTATAATAAGATCTATATGCTTTTGATGCTCGGCGCTAGTTCATAGTATAGTAGAAGGAGTAAAGTAGCCGGAAGAATTTAGAAGAGAATTTAATAGAGGGTTCAATAGAGAATCTAAAGAAGGATTTAGTAGAGGATTTACTAGTAGAAGTAGCTTATTAAGGACTCGCTAGCTATTAAATAAAAAGAGACTAGCTTTTTTTAAAAGAACTAAAAATATTTAACTTTATAATAGCACGGCTCTAAGCGCGGCTATATAGCTAGATAAACTCTTTCTTATAAATACTAGTATTTTAGTCCTAGATAAAACTATCTAGCTCCCTTATATAGGCGGTCTTAAGGGAGCTAAATATATAGAGATCTAGCGGCTAGAGAAAATAAGTTGTATAAGAGAGTAGATAGAATAGTATAATATCTTAAGTCTAGTAGTACTTAATAAAATTAGGTATAAGGTAACTCTTATATCTATCTATTAATAGGAGCCGCTTTTTAGTATTACTATTAAGATTAGTAGAGTGTGTTGCGGCATTAAAATACTCTATCTAACTAAGGGTGTATTAGTTATTTATTTAGCTATTTTTAGATACTCTAAGCGTGTATTTAGATAGAAGTACCTATACAGTATCTATAGCATTAGTTATAGCCTCCTTTATCTTTAGAATAAGATAGAGAGAATAGAATTTACTCTTACTACTAATTATCTTAATAACTAATATCCACTTATACTATAAGCCTATTATCTTAAAGAACTCCTTGCTAGTATTATATATAATAATCTTATAAGACCTAGCTACACCTATTAAGAAGCTAGACTCGTCTATATTATATAGCTTATCTAGCTAGATACTATACTTATCTAGAATCTTATAGAGAGTAGTATAGTATATCTAGATAGCTTTAGGATTATTATTAGCTAGAGTCTAGCATTAATCGAGCGCTCGCGCGTATCTAATAGTAAGCTAAAGATAGCACTTAAGGAAGACCCTATAATAGTAGAAGGAGGCTCTATATATATCTACTACAAACTAGTGCGGGCGTTAAATAATTATAAAAGAATATAAGGGTTAATATTTAAGGATAAGCTTTCTATAAGAGCTATATAGATAATAGTAGGTAGTGCGGTTTAATTGCAAGCGTATAGGGGAGAAAGCTAGCTTACAAAAGGCTAAAGTAGAGAAGAAGGATAGGGAGTCTATATACAGCTTACTCTTACCTACTATAAGCCTATATAGACATTAAAAGATTACAAGAAAGTATAAGAGCTAATACTTAAGAATAAACTTTCTACAATAAAGATATTATTCTAGTATTACTACTATAGTTAAATAGCCTATATATAAAATTGCCTTTACCGTAGTAGATCCTACTACTCCTAGTAGTACTAGTAATATTGTAGTAGATAAGCTTATTTACCTTTCTTTTATCTAGATATAGTATTGCGGTAGTAGGTAAGAATAGTAGTAGCGAGGATAGAAGATCTATAGTAATAATTTTAACCTCTAAAGCTAGTGTGTGGCTAGTGCAAGACTTAAGCTTTAGCTAAAATTTTAAAACTCTAAGGCTTTTGCAGCAGCGGTCGTAGGACGCTATAAAGTAAATATATTAAAAGCATAAAGCTGAACTTAAAAACTATAGAACTACTTTTTATAATTTTAATACGTAGCGTTTATTATAGCGCTGTAAGCGTTTTTGCTATATAAATATAGAAGGTAGCTATAGTTTTCGCTAAGGCAGTATATAGTGAAAAATTAAGTTTTATTAAGTATATTAATTAGCGCAAGTATTTGCATCCGGATAATTTCTAGAGAGAGCTATACTTACTAAATCTAATATTCTCACTATCTTAGTAACTTATATAGTAGAATCTATAGATACTCTATCTAGAAATCACTAAGTATAGCGATAAGTACTATATATTTATTACTTACCCCTTTATTCTAACGCCCTTAATTAATAGAAATTAAGATTTAAGTCTTAATAACCTCTATTCCTAATACCTTAGTATAGAATATAATAGGAACCGCCTCTAATAGAAACTAAAGGTGGATAAGAATAGGGTTACTTATAGTAGAGAGGTAGATAATATTAGGGTCGCTTATTATTACGATTGGTCCTTAGAACCTCTAAATAGTCGTAATAATGCAATTAATTAAGATAATAGTCGCGTTAAGGCAACGCGACCGACTATATACCTATTAAGCTTAATTAGCTCTTACTATCTAGGCCACCTCACTATAGCCTAGACCATAATATATACTACTACGAATAAGTATATATCTTTATCCTTAGAGGTTATAAAGTAAAGTAAGAAGAATAAGTACTACCCCTCCTAATTAATTCTCTACTTAGTTAGCTAGACTATACCCCTTAGCCTATTTATACGAGGTGCGTTATTACAAAGAGTAATAAGCGATAGAAGTAAATAAAGAAATAATAAAGGAAATAAGTAACTACTAAGAAAATAGAAGAGAGAGCGCTACCGTCGAGTAGCTCTATATTAATAAATAAGGAAGAGAGATATATATCGCCCTATAATAAGGTTTTAATTTTAAGTAATAGACGGCGCGTGCTAACCGACTAGCGTAACGTGTTAAATAGATAAGGAGGCGGGGTAGATACTTATAGGATTCACAGTTAGACCTAATAGGAAGAGTCTTCGTAAGGGGTTTATATTACCTAGTCAGGCGGTAGGAGAGCTAGAAGCGGTAGTATAATAGTTATTACTATTATAATTACTAAAGAACTTATTATTATAGATTAGAGAGTCTAGAACGATATAGCTTTCCTTATATAAGGAACTAGCTATTAGAGTAACTAGCGGGAGGTATAGTATTAAGGTAGAAAGGGATAGTAAGACGCTTATTATTCTAGACTTTTTAATAATTTTAGAGCTAGTAAGGTTTACTAGCGAAGCCTCGCGTTTACTTAGAGTAATAGGTGGATTTAGAGAGGTGTTAGCCCTTCTCCTGCTACTAGCTACTAGTATAGCTACTTATAGGTTAACTTCCTCGCCTACTAACTTATCTTAGCCTTACAGTATTTAGAAGGTGGCCGCTATCTAGATAGGGGTGGGAGTAGTATAGTATTTACTTTATAGCTTTTTAACTAGTGGGGGGGCTGTATTACTTAAGGCGAATAGTAGCGGTACCAGCTTTATAACTAGCAGAGGCGGCATACTACCTAAGGGTAATTATAGTAATATAGCCTTAGCGACCTTATACTTTATTACGTTAAGCCTCTAGATTATTAGAGGTAGGAGAGTGAAGACTTATTTATTCTTATTAAAGGTTTACCTCTAGAGATTAGAGATATCTACTTATAACTCTAACTAGCTAAAGGCTAGTGCGTTTACTATAGCTAGATTAATATTTTAGAGGAACTCCTTTAGGTCCTTACTTTATTATAGTAGGCACTTAGTAACCTACTCGTTAAGGACGTTTATTAGTGGGGAATCTTTTTAAAGAACCTTTACACTATATAGCGTAAAGTTACGGACGATAGTATAGAAGTTTTTATCTAAGACGACGACGCGATCTAGCGCGTTAGACGTCTTATAGAGGGTTATTACTTAGTAGTTATAGTATTACTTTAATGCTTTTAGAGCTGCGTCGCGTCTTATAACGCGACCCTTCTCCTCTTATAGTTTATTCCTTACTTCTACTAGCTCCTTCTAGAGCTTGCTAGCGGTTACGGTCTTACTATCTAACTTATTACTATATCCCTTATTAAAGGCTTATTTAATTTCCTCTACCGTTATTTTAAGCTAGATAGTAGGGTTACCTATAGGACCTAGGGTAGTAGTAGTTATAGTACTTAACTACCTTAATTTTCTCTTAATAGAGCTACCTAGATCTATTATATTAACTTGGGTCTTCTTAATAGGGTCTACGCCTATTAGAGAGGCGGTAGTTCCCTTTCTAAAGCTCTAAGCTTTCGTTTTTATAGTCTCTTCCTCTTCTAGCTACTCCTAAGTGTTAGTATCTAGGTCTAGGTCGGAGATTTGCGCTAGTAGAATAAGTATATCCAAACCGCGATTAGAGTTAATATTCTAGATAGCACAGTATTACTTCTTTAGCGTCCTATCTTTTTAATATATAGAGACTTTAATACCTTTTAGTAGGGTGAGTCTATACTAATTATTTAGGTTTATAAGAGAGGGTAGATTAATTAGTCTATAGAGGCCTAGAAAGTACTTAGGACTATTCCTCTCGAAATTTAGTTAACTAGACTTAAGTCTATTTCTATAGGCGGGCCGGTAGAGTAGTAGTTAATCCGCGTCCTTCTAATATAATATTTATTACTACCCTAAGGTAATATAATTACTATACTATTAGAGGTACTCTCTATTATTACCCTACTCTTTCCTTATATATAGGTCCGCTACGTTCCGGACCAATCTATAGACTTATCCTTTCTTTATAAAGGTACTAGAGAACTATATTCCTATTTAGTTAACTATAACCTTAGCTCTACCTCCTAGGAAGATCCTTCTACTAGCGAGTAGGCTATAGAGTTCTTTAATAGAGACTAGCCCTAAGTGAATATTCTTTATTAGGGCGCCCTTATCGAAGAGGGACCTATTATAGACCGGCCACTTACAAAATTAGTACTAGTTTAGTGCTAAGGAAAAGGATGCCTACTTCTCTCCCTTCTTACTATTATATACTTCTAGGAGGCTCTAGTAGATGTAACTAAGGTTAAATAGTTTAGATGTAAATATACTTCTAGTGGTTTAGTCGGCTGCTAAAAGTTAAGCGTTAATAGTAGGAATTACTAGTTTTACTAGGATTTTGTTAGTTATATCCCTTTAGTTATTAATACTTTGGAGCGCGGTAATATTAATATCTATATTGATTAGTAAGAACACTTCGATTACGACTTACAGCTTCTTAAGCGTAATATAGGTAGTTAACTACTACTAGTTTACCTTTATCTAAATACGGTTTATTGCGTTCTCCGTAAATTTTAGAATTAGTTAGCTATTAGCGTGCTCTTTAGTAAAGAGGTTCTAGATATCGATCTTCTTCTATACCTAGTTATTTAGAAGGCTGTTCTTTACTACTCTTAACGTGCGGATTATAATAATTATTACTTTTATTAATATAGCGAGCTATTATTCCGTCCTATATACTAGGATAAGAGCCTTAAGAAGGAATGTTGCTATTACCCTATCTTACGCGGTGATACGTTATTTAAGGTTGACGTGGAGGTATATATTAAGATTTACTAGATTAAAGTAGGATTATTAGGTTGCTCGTAGTAATAAGACTATAATAATTTACTTAATACTTAGGTCTAATACGTCGGTTATAGGTGCTAGGGTTTATATAGTATAAGGTTTCTAGTTATTATAATTGAGAATTCAAATGTGAATACCTATACATTTATTATATATAGGAGGTAAAGCGTGTTGCCTACTACAGAATGATCCGGATGCGTGTAATCTAATCGATAATAATAGTTTCCGTAATATAGTAGTAACTAGTCTTCTTATATCTAGTAGTCTCTACTTCCTAGAATGCTAAACTCTTTAAACTAACTTATTTATAATAGTACGTCACCTAGGCTCTTCTACCTATAGGTAATAGGTACTTCCACTTATACTAGAGTGTTTAGTTCTAGTTATAATATAGTAATAGGCTTTAAAGCTATAACTAGAGCCTTTAAGGTGTGTTTTATAGTAATACTACTATTTTCCTTTAGCCCTTATATTATCTACTAAGTTCATCTTTTCCTCTTAGTCTCTAAGCCCTCCTTAGAATGCAGCTTATTATATATATTAACTAGTTCTTTAGTATTAGTGAGGTCCTCTTTATTATACTACATGTTGTGTAAGAGGCCCTACCCCTTCTATTTAATAAGGTATTAGTAGCGTGTGGGCTTCCCGAAGAGACGTCTTAATAGGACTCGTTTAATCTTAAAGCTATCTCTATTATTACTCTTAGCCTCTATAGTAATAGGGCCCGGTTCCAGGTTTAGTTTCCTTTAGTATAGATCTTCCCCTTAGGGTGCCGGTTCTAATTGCGCTATAGAGATTATAGGATAGATCTTTATTAGTAGGAGAAGGTCTAACTTATACGCGAGGGTGCTGACAGCTCTCTTAATTATAAAAGAGCCTATCTATTAGTGTGAGAGCTTCTAGTTCGTGTAGCTAGAGACCTTATATCCTTTATATAGCTTTAGGTAGGCTTACTAGCTAAGCTATAGCTTTAATAGCTTATACTACTAGTTATAGCGGTACTTTATATTTATATTTATAAACGCAATCGCTTCTAAAGCCGCTTAGCGGAACTCCTAGTATAGCGCCTCCCTATTGTCTTATTATAGCTCTATAAGGGCTAGGAGTAAGTCTTAAGTATTAAATCCGTATAGGATTTAGTTTAGTAATAGTCCCGTGGAGCTGTTTATTATATTATTTAGGATTCCTTAAATCTGACTTAAGGGTTCTATCTATTAGGCTTTAGGGTTAGTTGAGAGGAAGTAGTGTAGGGCGATTTCTATAGTCTAATTAGTGCGTTTACTTTACCTATCCGTTTAGAGATAGTAGGTAGTACTTATTAGTATTTAAATGCTAAGTTTATCGAAGATACTCTTCTAGAAGGTAGATAGGAACCGCGCGTCTCTATCTAAGATAAACCTAGAGGGAATACTCTATTTATACCCTT